>NC_056747.1:497311228-497468728 GCF_019279795.1 Protopterus annectens | reverse complement strand
TGCCCGTCCTTCCCTTCGAGCACGTCAGATGCCCAAACCACTCATTGAACTGTAGTTATCGTGGTTTTAGTTTTGATTGCCTACACTCACAGGTTTATCCGCTTGGTGTTTAAATTTGTAATATACTAGCCCTCAGGAAGGATGCTTTTTCTTTTAATATATTTTTATTTTTTGTCTGTGACAAATATACTGAAAGTAGAAATTCAGCTGAATTAATTTAATAACAATGCTGTTAGATTTTAGTTACTCAGGAGTGCAGCTCTCATACTCGTCCAAATGGTCATTTTCTTACAGAGTGCATGTCATTAAACTGACACTGGTCTCACCTAGTGGTGTTTGCTCAGAAATCTAAGTAGAGTAAACTAATAGTTGTTAAACAAATACCTTATAATCACATGACTACCAGTGCTATTTTTTAAATACTCAAGCCCTTGGAAAGTGAAACTAACAATTATTACCATACAGTAAAAAGGCTTTCTTTTTTGCCAAACAGATTAATTGATGAAGAGACAACAATATCATAGTCCTATCAATAGCAACACCTTGCTAAACCTAATATCATTAGCCAGATAGGAAACTGAGAGAAAAGACAGCAGCCTTATGATGCACTTATGATAGCACATCAAAAATACGATTCATTGAAAAAATCCTGTTCTGTATTCCTGTAGAGTTACACAGACACAAGTACCATGGTCACATGCATCACATTCTGCATCTCTTCCTGTAGAGTTATACTGACACAGTTCTACAGTCACACACAGCACACACAATGCATCTATTCCTACAAAGATGTACTGACACAGTCGTGCAGTCACACATGACACATACTACATCTCTTTCTATAACAGTATACTGACCTAGTTCTGCAGTCACATGTATCACACACTGTATATGCTCTCACAGAGATATACTGACACAATCCTACACTCGCATGCAACATGCACTGCATCTCTTCTCACACAAATATACTTACAGTGCTATGGTAACATGCAGCACACACACTGCATCTGTTTTCATAGAGTTATACTGACATAGGCCTGCAATAACACATAATTCAAAATGCATCTCTTTCATTAAAGGTGTACTGACTCAGTGCTGAAGTCACATGCATCACACACTGCATCTGTTCCTATAAAAGTATACCAACACAGTCCTACAGTCACATTCATTACACACTGGATCTCTTCTCAGAGATGTATACTGACCCTTTCCATGGGTATATTCTAAAATGGTTTACTATTGAAACTGCGAAGTGTCTGCAATCGAATGGCATGTGTTCAAAAGGCACTTTTCCAATGGGTAGAATGCCAAACCAGAAAACATCAACTACTCTACAGCAAATGGGTAGTGTAGTTCATTTATCTGAGTTTGGCATTCTCAGTGGAGATTGTGGTTCAGTGAGGAAGAGGGAATTAAGCTATTTCCTCACTGTAGTGCGATCTCGGAGTTGTCATATATAATTTGCAGGGGGTGCAAGGGGGCTTGTCCCCCTACAAAATAGTGAAAGATATGTGCCATTGACTGTAGAGTGTAATAGTACATTTAGGTGCATAGCACGGGTGACTGACGTCACTTCCTGTTCTGTTGAATACATCGAACTACAGGTGTTGATGTATTCATTTTCAACTTGACTGGTTTTTCTATGGTATGTTTTAAACATTTCAGGTCAACATTGTGACCAGTTGACCGACGCAGTTTCGCAATTTCAGTAGTAAACCTTCTAAAACAATCCTTCAGCAAAATGAGTGCAAACTATATCCCCAACAAGTTCTCCCTCATCCCACCTGCAATACCTTCCTCTCTTTTAGTTCCAGCAGATCTCATCTAGACAGATTATACATTTTCTGAAACAAGCAAAGCTGAAAGATCCTCCAGGTATAGATGACCTACATCTTTGGTTCATTTATTGCTGTGATTTGTCACTCCCCTAAATCACATCTTTAATCTGTGTCCTACTATCCACACCATGCCTCATATTTGGAAATCTGTCATAGTAAAGCCACTGCCCAAGTAAAAACAATCCAAATTCCTATCACACTGCTGACCCATTTCCATTCTCAAAACCATGTGGAAAATCTTTGAGAAAATTGTCTACCTTCAACTCTCAGACTTTATTAGCAGATACCACCTTCTCTTTTATAAACAACATAGCTTCTGGATTTGAAGGAGTACATCCACAGCTATTTGGTCTCTTACTAATAAAATGTTCATGACAATGGACAGAGGTATGTTATCTGGTTCAGTTTTGCTAATCAAATGGTGTCCCTCAAGTATCTATTTGCACCATTTTATATATATATATATATATATATATATATATATATATATATATATATATATATATATATATATATATATATATATATATCAGTAAAATTTCTCTTCATCTTCCTTCTCTTCCTCTCCTCCTGTACTTATATGGCATGGTCCTCAACTGTTCCAACCACTCCTTAACTATCTTACAACAAGAACTTCAGTCTGATGTCAGTCACCTCTGTTTACTATAAAAAATCATACTAAATACATTCAGAACTAAATCTTTACTTTTTGGTACTAAACAGAAACAGAATCTCAGCAGATCCAAGAAAACGTTTAACAGCTTATGATAGCAACAACCATCCCTTAGAGCAAGTCTCTTCTTACAAGTACCTTGGTCCTGTTTAGATCCCTCACTCAGCTTCCACTTGCATCTTGAAAATACACATACACAAATCAATCCCCTTCTTTTCTGGGTACAAAATATATCCCCTTGTCTCTGTCTCACTCCAGCAGAGCTGCACTATGGAAAGGAATACCTCTCTCCCAGCTTGAATTCAGCCTCCCTCTTATATGACCAGCTTCTACTAACTACTTCACCACTATTCAAATACTAGAGAACAACATATGTAGACTTATTACACATTCCCCAGAATTGAACACCTCTGTATAACACTAAAAAGGGAAGCTGGCTCCTAGTTAAACAAAAAGCAGACATAGTCCTACATTCACAGCTGTTCAAACTCCTACATGATCATACTCTCCTTCCGTTAAAAGTAACAATAATAAGACATACCACAACGTCTGCAATAAGAAATGTCCTCCACTCAGGTCCTAAAACACAGATCCCACTCTCTAAGCTACATAGCCTTGACCACACATTCTCATTTTTGGCCCCAAACTGTGGGAGTGCCTCCCACATGAAATTAAGGACTCATTGTCTTATTCCAAGTTCAGTTATCTGCTAGAATCATATTTACTTAATCAAGTAAAATGTACAGGATACTCCTCAGGTTACATTGCTTAAGTCTACCTTAAATCTTCTCCATTCTTACTCCTCCATTAATTAAGGTCCTGCTCCTTTTCACATCTGTCATTTTTTTAATATTACTCTAACTTCCGAATAATGTTTTGAAACTTTTGTAGATCTTGTAAATTAAAACATTAAACTTGCTATATAACCAAAGCATAACTCTACGATGTCATTGTTTTACTGTTGTATCCAAGTTATTATACTCTTGTCTGTTTCATATGTCTGGTCAGTTTTAAGCCTGGGTTGTGGCTGAAAATGCTCTACAATAAAAACAAATTCAAGTAAAATCTTTTCCCAGAGGTATATTGAAGCAGTCCTTCAGTTACTTGCAGTGTACACTGCATTTCTTCCCACGACTGTAAACTAATATGCTGCTGCTGTCACTTGCAGTGCACACTGCATTTCTTCCCATGAATGTATACTAACATGCTGCTGCAGTCATGCAGTGCACACTGCATTTCTTTCCATGAATGTATGCTAACATGCTGCTGCAGTCATGTGCAGTGTGCACTGCATTTCTTCACATAAAGAACATTCTAATAGTCCCATGCAGTAGATATACTGCATATCTTCCCACAAAACTACTCATATACGTTCCTGTTGCTGCATTCAACATACATTGCAAATGAACTAATAGCCATATCACCAGAAACAGAAATTGCACTTCTTTCCATACAGAACTTTTGCCACAGTCCTGCCTTATTGAAATCCTTTGTTTTTAAGGTTAAGAATGTGACTCATTTAAACTACAAAGTCACATGGTTTTTATTTGCTAAAATATGTTTAATTTTCACAACTCTCTTTTTTGACTGAATGTGGAAAGTATGAGCCAGATTCAATAGCACCTACACTAAGTGTACACAATCTGTATTCAAGCACCTACACTTAGTGTACACGATCTGTATTCAAGCACCTACACTTAGTGTACACGATCTGTATTCAAGCACCTACACTAAGTGTACATGATCTGTATTCAAGCACCTACACTAAGTGTACACGATCTGTATTCAAGCACCTACACTAAGTGTACACAATCTGTATTCAAACACCTACACTAAGTGTACATGATCTGTATTCAAGCACCTACACTAAGTGTACACGATCTGTATTCAAGCACCTACACTAAGTGTACACGATCTGTATTCAAGCACCTACACTAAGTGTACACAATCTGTATTCAAGAACATCCCTATCATATTTTTTGTGTGTTCTAATCACTCAGAAAGATTATACTAAGTGTACATTTAGTCTTCAGTTTGTGGTAACCATTATGAATCCCCCTCAGCATTAATGCTGCAAGAAAATCAGTAGGAAAGTTAAAATTAAGAGGAAGAAGGTGTGAGTCATGCTTGTGTTGTCTGTTAACTAGGAACAGTGTACAGTTAGTGTAGGTGTTAATGAAGCCCAGGGTATGTTTTCTCTACAGTCATGTGATATAAGAACTAGTGTAGGTGTTAATGAAGCCTGGGGTATGTTTTCTCTACAGTCATGTGATATAAGAACTAGTGTAGGTGTTAATGAAGCCCGGGGTATGTTTTCTCTTCAGTCATGTGATATAAGAACTGTCAATTTTAGCAGGAAAGAGAGGAGCTGTTTTTTAAGATTATTCTGTCACCTTTTAGTTTCAATCCTACTGCAGTTTGAAACATTTTACATATCTTCTAAGGATTCTGAATAGAGTGTAATGCTTTCATGACACTTTAGCCACTTCCTGTATTTGTCATTTCTGGGGTGGTTCCTTACTACTCAAAAAATGTTTAGATTGTTTTTAATTTCGGTATCCATTTTTGCAATGTGATAACATATAATGCTAGATTCCAAAAACATTAGGTCAGCAATGTGAAGGTCATCTTCTGAGATATCACTATCACCCTGAACCCTCTTCTCAGCCACACCTCTGCTTGACTCCAGAGAAGACAATCCAATAAATTATAGTTTGGAACTCTATTCCTGAATGCTACCTCATTGTGTTTGTATCTGATAAGGATGGAAAATTTAATAACATAACAACAGGTTATAGAAGTGTCTGCCAGCATATATGCATGGTGAACAGTGAGGAGGCAAAGGGGTTCTAAAAGCTCCTGAAAGTGCCACGTACGCAGGAAAGTACAGTACTATATAGGGGCATGGAGTTATTCACTAAATAAGATGAATTATCCTGAAGTACTGCCTATTAATAGAGTAATATGTGGGTAGATACACAAAGCAGGGAAAAACTTTAGATTAATAGGGCCATCAAACAAGACTAGATAATCCAGGGAGAAAAATAAAATTAATGAGATATTATAACATAGCTAGACACTGCAAGAAGACACTTTACCTTACAATTAAATGTTCATGACAATGGACAGAGGTATGTTATCTGGTTCAGTTTTGCTAATCAAATGGTGTCCCTCAAGTATCTATTTGCACCATTTTATATATATATATATATATATATATATATATATATATATATATATATATATATATATATATATATATCAGTAAAATTTCTCTTCATCTTCCTCTTCCTCTCCTCCTGTACTTATATGGCATGGTCCTCAACTGTTCCAACCACTCCTTAACTATCTTACAACAAGAACTCCAGTCTGATGTCAGTCACCTCTGATTACTATAAAAAATCATACTAAATACATTCAGAACTAAATCTTTACTTTTTGGTACTAAACAGAAACAGAAACTCAGCAGAGCCAAGAAAATGTTTAACAGCTTATGATAGCAACAACCATCCCTTAGACCAAGTCTCCTCTTACAAGTACCTTGGTCCTGTTTAGACCCCTCACTCAGCTTCCACTTGCATCTTGAAAATACACATACACAAATCAATCCCCTTCTTTTCTGGGTACAAAATATATCCCCTTTTCTCTGTCTCACTCCAGCAAAGCTGCACTATGGAAAGGAATACCTCTCTCCCAGCTTGAATTCAGCCTCCCTCTTATATGACCAGCTTCTACTAACTACTTCACCACTATGCAAATACTAGAGAACAACATATGTAGACTTATTACACATTCCCCAGAATTGAACACCTCTGTATAACAATAAAAAGGGAAGCTGGCTCCTAGTTAAACAAAAAGCAGGCATAGTCCTACATTCACAGCTGTTCATACTCCTACATGATCATATTCTCCTTCCGTTAAAAGTAACAGTAATAAGACATACCACAACATCTGCAATAAGAAATGTCCTCCACTCAGGTCCTAAAACACAGATCCCACTCTCTAAGCTGCATAGACTTGACCACACATTCTCATGTTTTGGCCCCAAACTGTGGGAGTGCCTCCCACATGAAATTAAGGACTCATTGTCTTATTCCAAGTTCAGTTATTTGCTAGAATCATATTTACGTAATCAAGTAAAATGTACAGGATACTCCTCAGGTTACATTGCTTAAGTCTACCTTAAATCTTCTCCATTCTTACTCCTCCATTAATTAAGGTCCTGCTCCTTTTCACATCTCTAATTTTTTTAATATTACTCTAACGTCCGAATAATGTTTTGAAACTTTTGTAGATCTTGTAAATTAATACATTAAACTTGCTATATAACCAAAGCATAACTCTACGATGTTATTGTTTTACTGTTGTATCCAAGTTATTATACTCTTGTCTGTTTCATATGTCTGGTCAGTTTTAAGCCTGGGTTGAGGCTGAAATTGGTCAGAATTTATCAATGCTCTACAATAAAAACAAATTCAAGTAAAATCTTTTCCCAGAGGTATATTGAAGCAGTCCTTCAGTTACTTGCAGTGTACACTGCATTTCTTCCCACGACTGTAAACTAATATGCTGCTGCTGTCACTTGCAGTGCACACTGCATTTCTTCCCATGAATGTATACTAACATGCTGCTGCAGTCATGCAGTGCACACTGCATTTCATTCCATGAATGTATGCTAACATGCTGCTGCAGTCATGCGCAGTGTGCACTGCATGTCTTCACATAAAGAACATTCTAATAGTCCCATGCAGCAGATATACTGCATATCTTCCCACAAAACTACTCATATACGTTCCCGCTGCTGCATTCAACATACATTGCAAATGAACTAATAGCCATATCACCATAAACAGAAATTGCACTTATTTCCATAGAGAGCTTTTGCCACATTCCTGCCTTATTGAAATCCTTAACTTTTTGTTTTTAAAGTTAAGAATGTGACTCATTTTTAAACTACAAAGTCACATGTTTTTATTTGCTAAAATATGTTTAATTTTCACAACACTCTTTTTATGACTGAATGTGGAAAAGTATGAGCTAGATTCAATAGCACCTACACTAAGTGTACACAATCTGTATTCAAGCACCTACACTAAGTGTACACAATCTGTATTCAAGCACCTACACACTTAGTGTACACGATCTGTATTCAAGCACCTACACTAAGTGTACATGATCTGTATTCAAGCACCTACACTAAGTGTACACGATCTGTATTCAAGCACCTACACTAAGTGTACACAATCTGTATTCAAGCACCTACACTAAGTGTACATGATCTGTATTCAAGCACCTACACTAAGTGTACACGATCTGTATTCAAGCACCTACACTAAGTGTACACGATCTGTATTCAAGCACCTACACTAAGTGTACACAATCTGTATTCAAGAACATCCCTACCACATTTTTTGTGCTTTCTAATCACTCAGAAAGATTATACTAAGTGTACATTTAGTCTTCAGTTTGTGGTAACCATTATGAATCCCCCTCAGCATTAATGCTACAAGAAAATCAGTAGGAAAGTTAAAATTAAGAGGAAGAAGGTGTGAGTCATGCTTGTGCTGTCTGTTAACTCGGAACAGTGTACAGTTAGTGTAGGTGTTAATGAAGCCCGGAGTATGTTTTCTCTACAGTCATGTGATATAAGAACTAGTGTAGGTGTTAATGAAGCCCAGGGTATGTTTTCTCTACAGTCATGTGATATAAGAACTGTCAATTTTAGCAGGAAAGAGAGGAGCTATTTTTTAAGATTATTCTGTCACCTTTTAGTTTCAATCCTACTGCAGTTTGAAACATTTTACATATCTTCTAAGGATTCTGAATAGAGTGTAATGTTTTCATGACACTTTAGCCAGTTCCTGTATTTGTCATTTCTGGGGTGATTCCTTACTACTCAAAAAATGTTTAGATTGTTTTTAATTTCAGTATCCATTTTTGCAATGTGATAACATATAATGCTAGATTCCAAAAACATTAGGTCAGCAATATGAAGGTCATCTTCTGAGATATCACTATCACCCTGAACCCTCTTCTCAGCCGCACCTCTGCTTGACTCCAGAGAAGACAATCCAATAAATTATAGTTTGGAACTCTATTCCTGAATGCTACCTCATTGTGTTTGCATCTGATAAGGATGGAAAATTTAATAACATAACAACAGGTTATAGAAGTGTCTGCCAGCATATATGCATGGTGAACATTGAGGAGGCAAAGGGGTTCTAAAAGCTCCTGAAAGTGCCACTTACACAGGAAAGTACAGTACTATATGGGGGCATGGAGTTATTCACTAAATAAGATGAATTATCCTGAAGGACTGCCTATTAATAGAGTAATATGTGGATAGATACACATAGCAGGGAAAAACTTTAAATTAATAGGGCCATCAAACAAGACTAGATAATCCAGGAAGAAAAATAAAATTAATGAGGTATTATAACATAGCTAGACACTGCAAGAAGACACTTTACCTTACCAGAGAGTGTGAAAGGCTGAGGCATCGTGGTTGGTGGGCAGGAGTAGGCCTGTGCCCACTCAAATTTCTGCTGTTATATATGTATTATTGATTTACACAAGTCCTATTCAGAATTTAGATCTTTTTATGAATCAACACTGTTTCTGCATATTGCTGTTGCTTATTATCAAATATTGCTTGCTCTGCATTAGACAGTTCATACTCTGAAGCCAACATGTGCCAAGCAATTGGTTTGTGCTCCATTTTATCATAGAATGGACTAATAGCCAGGCTGACTCATTTACTTTTCAGGTTTTTCTCTAATTTAATAAGGAAAGTGATCAAGATATGCTACTGTGACTGAGAGTGGAGTCCTTTTATCACCAATTTGGAGTAATGAGTGTTTTGTTTGACCAGAAAAACTTAATATTAGCCTTCGGGGAAAAACAGCTATAAAAATATAAGCAGTCATTGAAATGAATAATGGCAGGTCCCAATACCAGTCAGCTGGACATCAGAGATTACATACTATGGTCTATACGTGTCTGCAAGTCAGGAGTCATCATTCCAGTGGTACTATGGTTATTTAAAAAAGTAATTTTTAAAATTCTTCAGATGCAGCTTCTTTGCTTTCCAGTTTCCACGTAACTTGTCTTTGCACTCTGAGTTGTGATGAGTCTAGAAATGGCACCTTTGGAACAGACAAAAAAAGTACAAAAGCTCCACCCTTTGTCCCGCCCACTGCCCTGCTTTTTTAAATAAGTAAGTGTTCATTAATCCTCTTTCAATGTATTTAATCATTTTAGCAACAATCGTAAAAGAACAGTCTTCTTCTTCTTCTTCTTCTTTCGGCTGCTCCCATTAGGGGTTGCCACAGTGGATCATCTGTTTCCATTTCTTCCTGTCCTCTGCATCTTGCTCTGTCACACCAACCACCTGCATGTCATTTCTCACCACATCCATAAAGCTTATCTTAGGCCTTCCTCTTTTCCTGTTACCTGGCAGCTTCATCCTTTGCATCTTTTTCCCAATATACTCTGCATCCCTCCTCAGCACATGTCCAAACCAACGTAATCTTGCCTCTCTGGCTTTGTCTCCAAACCTTCCAACCTGGGCTGACTCTCTAATATACTTATTCCTAATCCTGTCCATCCTCGTCATACCCAGTGCAAATCTTAACATCTTTAACTCTGCCACGTCTAGCTCTGACTCTTGCCTTTTTGTCAATGCAACTGTCTCCAACCCATATAACATAGCTGGTCTCACTACCCTCTTGCAGACCTTCCCTTTCACTCTTACTGGTACTCGTCTGTCACAAATCACTCCTGACACTCTTCTCCACCCTGACTGTACTCTCTTCTTCACCTCAACAGATGAACAATTAAATATTCTGCAATGGTAAAATGTCTTTTATAAAATTTTTGGTACTCTGCCAATGGGTATATTTGTTGAAACTATAAAACTGGATAAGTGCAGACGTTTGAAAAACATGCAAAGGAAATGAAATCAAGAAGAATGAATAAAATGTTTACATCATTTCCTACAGTGTGTATTTTACAGCTTTTTTGAATCCAGTTTTTATTCCATTCTACAATAGCATAGACAAAAACACGGAGAATAAGTCGTAACTGGAGGGCAGTTCCATTATTTGACTTTTATATATAAAAAGTTCAGACTTTTTTACACTTCGTATACTTCTGCTGAGAAGCAATATAAAAGCATTCTTTGGATTAGACTAATTGTCTGCCAGTGTCCATATCTCACACACCTCCCATGATTCCACTATCAGAAGGACTGTTTTAATGAAAGGCATTATTTAAATGGAAATAGAACATCCAACTGAAACTTGTAAATTGGAAAATATACTTCAGAAATGCTTTGGCTTACAGAATCTTGCAAAATACCTGAAAGGCATTCACCAAAACCTGATTTCCTGATAGAGACGCTAATTTCCTTAGAAGTGGCAACCCTAGATGAATTCAGATATATTTTTGCATTTGGCAAAAAAAAATGCACTCACCTGCTAGTATAGTTAGTAGTATATTCATTTAATTGACTCTGCTGTACCCTAAGAACACATATTTTCAGGAGAATGCTGACATCCCGCTAAGGTGAATGAGGTTTAAATAAATGGAAAAACAACTAATCTAGCAGCTGTATGTAATTTGTTTTCATAGTTAAATAGAAGAGACAAAGTGCTTTTCTTTTGTCTGAATGTGAGCATCAAGTTGAAATATATTCTCTGTGGTCATTTCTTCATTTTCTTTCATCACATTCTAACATTAGAGGGGTACCCAAAAGGACGATATCTTTTGGGGCTAGGGAAGCAAGCTTTAAGCACAGTGCAGTTACAGAACACGTTTGAATCCTTTCTGATGTGGCTTGCCTTAATGACAGTGTAAATGTCTATGACCAGCAAGCTAACATTTCTTATTAAAGCAACGGTGTCTTTCCCTTACTTCACAATCGCTAATATGTGCAGAAAGGTGTTATCTTTTTTGGAGGCAGTTGATGGCAGTTACACAGTCTGTGGGAAATAATTATTAATATGGCTTGTGAGGGACAGAAGCAGCGCATACATTTCCATCATCAACAAGATGAAATATATTACTGTGATCATAATTTCATTCACACTATTCATAAACTTTACAGCTACATAAAGAAGGTAGCTATGTTTGTGGACAGGAGAGATGAGTCATCTTGTATGTAAAGGACAAGATGTTTACAAGATAACTGTCAAATTTTGATCAGTGATATCCCTTGATGGGAAGTACTGTATGTCTCTGAGAACAATGTGGCCATTACATGCAGTGTACAGCCTCAGAAGGGACAAATAACACTGGGACAGTATGCATGAAAAAGAAGCTGACACTAGCATCTATTGCATATTTAGAAATACAGTGAAGACAGAACCTATCTTTTTTTTCCATTCATGTTGTTACTCTAGTACAATTTCATTGCATCCTACCAGGGCTGGACTAAAAACACATCCTAGCTATGGTTCATAACTGGATATCTAGATATGTTGTCCAAGTATTTTTACTAAAAAACGACTATTTCAGTTTCAGATATATAACTCAGTACTGATAGTCTCTCCCATTAGTCTTATGTAATTAAAATGTGTTGTGCAAGACTGTCAAGTTGTATTATATTTAGTTTCCATAATTATGGGTATATAGGCCTAAACCCCTAGTACAGACAAAGGAATTGTATTGCCATGAGAATCAGTATTCAGATGCAGTGAAAACCTTAATGGTAGAATGGCATTTTTGAATGTATTTTAAACCAAGTCTCTTTGGCGATCTGGCATTTGACCTCTTATATAAGTTAGTAAATCCAGTGAAGGAATAAGTACAGTATTGAGCTGTACCAGAATCCCTAATGGAAGTAGCACATTGGTCTGTATCTGTTGCTTGCTTCAGAAATTAGGTGGATATGTTCCTTTATAGATTGGTGTAGAAGTTAGTATCTAAGCTGGTCCATCAACCTGTCCTCTTAACTCTCCAAAAGTCACTGGTTATTTATTGTATTGTGCATAATGTTTTGGTGTGCTGTGGCTTCAGCCACGCAATTGTTGGTCATTAACTAATTTTAAACATGCATATACATATATATGTAGTTTATGCACTATGCTTATCTTGAATTACAACCATTTTAATCCTTGACACCAATGACTTAGAAATGTAGCATGTTGAATCAATTTTTTCTTTCAGTAGCTGTTAAGACAAAGGATGTTTCAGTTATCTACCATCCATTTAGTGAAAAAAAGTGTTTATTTTATCCCTTGAGTAAATGACCTTCTATCTGCATACTTTTTTTTTTTGGGGGGGGGGTTGTGGTTCCCTTTCTCTACAGCCTCCTGAGGCACATGAATATATATATATATATATATATATATATATATATATATATATATATATATATATACACATATCAATTTAATATCAAAATGTGGAACAGCACTTACCCAAAACTGGGATGACTGAATGTGTGTTGTTCAGTTTCTGTAATGCTGATCTGGAAATGTTGGAATCCCCCTTAGCGAATGGTCATGTGCATTCGCTAATATGGGACTGATGTTCTGATAACAGACCACACTGCATTGGGGATTGGGAAATGTACCCTTTTCCTCACTGTAGTGCGATCTCAGAGTTGGAATATAATATAATATGCAGGGGGGTGGAGGGAAGCTTGCCCTCCTACAAAAATGTTACCAGTAACATGGAATTTCGATGTTGGAACTTCCGGTGTTTGAATGTCAATTCCATGGTTACCATTTCTGGCATTTTAGTAATACTGTACTACCAAATTCGGACAATGAATTTGATCAAAAATTGGAAAATTGTTTTCATAGTAAACCATCCGTATACAGATAGATAGATCAATATAAAAATCTCCAACACTTTTCTTCAATGCAATCCTGAGGTGCATGAGTGTGTGTATTTATGTATGTATATATATATATATATATATATATATATATATATATATAGACACACACACACACACATATATTTTTATAAAATATGAATCTCCAACACTTTTCTTTAATATATAGTAATCTCTTTTGATTTCTTTGTATATAGCTTCTGCTGAAGATGTATAATTTTTGTTGACACTTTTGAACTGTTCGTGTCATTTCAAATGTGATTCTATAGAAATGCACATACGACTGTGGACAAGATCTAATAAACAAATTATAAAGAGAGATTGCAATTTGAAGTTTTCTATTGAGGAGTCTTATTTCTGTACATCTCAGAACTTCACTTGCTTTCTTTTCTGCATTGTTCTATTGCTTGCTTACATTTATATAATCTTTTTATGACTGTCTCATTCCACTCAAATTCTGAGTTACTATTGCTTTTACTCTGATTGTTTATATTTTTCTGGATTATTTCTTACCAAGATTCAATATTTTGTATTTTCTGTTGAAATCAAGCCATCATGGGTGCAGTCTTGTAAAATCCATTTTCAACTTTACTGTATTATGTATTAACTTTATGCATATCTTTGTATTGTCAGTAAAATAACACGTTTTCTTCTAGTCCTTCAGAACTGTCACTTATATGGATGCTGAAAAAGGCTAATTCCGGTTTTGACTGTAGTGGTACTTTTACTGGTAAGTGTATTTCGTCTGAGAAGATTATATTTGCTCTGACCCACCCAATCCTTTCTTTTAAGTCATTGTTTTTCACATTTAACTACTCTGTTCACAATGATAAGTACAACACATATTCTTATCATGGCTTGTTCCATCAATTTATACTTACCTGTAAGTCAGGATAACAATTCATCAGATCTTTCTGGAAATGTAGATGTGTAAAAGAAGGCCTTATGAAGTCTTCCATGCATCCTCTTTGGCTTATATTATCTGAGGAAGCATGCAAGCCTTCTTCTGGAATTTAAAATCACAACAGTTGTGATACACGTGTTTTAAAAAATACTTTCATATTCCTCCATTTAAGCAACTGCTCGGAGTTGTATGGACTTGCAGGTTTCTGTCTGTAGTCTGTAGTTCTAGAACTGCCTAAAGCCAAAAGTTATGAAGCTCGAATTACATGCTACAATAATATCCCACAGATAGTAGGTCACATGCCTGGTTGCTTCTCGGTAAGCAATAATGCCTGACAGGATATGTGTTAATGTGTAACTAACATCTGCCCAGGGTTGTTATGAGACTTGACGCTGCAGGCAGAGGGCCTCGGCACCCCTAGAAGGGCATTAATTACACACTAACACACACCCTAGAGGGGAGTATTGCACTTAGAGAATGGTCTCTCTGTAAAATTGTTGTGTTTTACTTGCTTATTTATTAGGTTCATAGGATGATACTAGGCTATTGGCCCAGAGGCCCTTATAAGCCTAGCCAAGAATTTCTCCCATGTTCCCTCAGAGTCAGCACCTGCTTCCCCTGTCCAGCAAGGACACAGGTGGGATCCCAGGGATGTATTTTCTGTTTCCCATCCAGTCGTCCAGGTTCCTCTTAAACAAGGCTAGAGAGGTACTCTGCTTGACATGAAGAGGGAGTCTATTCCACGTATGGGAGAGTCTTTGGGACACAAATTTATCCCACCAACAAGTTCTATTAATGCCACAGACCAGGTTAAGGCTTTGCGTGCATGTTGCATGAGTGGAGTTTATCTTATGGGTATGCAGCAACTCCATCAAGGCTGGGTCTGAAATGGCCTTGTATGTCGGGCACAGGTCACCTCTGAGGGACAGGACTTTTAGCCTATCTGTATAGGATACATGTTTGAGACCCTGAATTTTCCTGGTCAGGAACCTCTGTGGTCTCTCTAACTACTGCACGTGCTTGACAAAGTACATGCCAAAGGGGGCATTATACTTGATAATGGGTCTGATAAGGGAGGAGTACAGGGATGTTATGACTTCCTTGTTCCTAGATGAAATACCCTTATTTATGAAGTGGATGATGTAGAAAGCCTTCTGTACAACGGAGGCAACATGGTGATCAAATGCCAAGTTTCTATCAACCTGGGTGCCCAAGTTCCTCACGACTGATTGCATGCTTAGTAGAATGTTATTAATGTGATAATTAGTGAGGATGACATTTTCCCCAAAGGGGATAATGATGCATTTCTTGGCATTCAGTTTGAGGCCATGCTTCTGGCACCAGTCATTAGTTTGGATAAGACCATCTTGGAGGATGTTCACATTGCTAGGGGAATTTAAGACAGTGCCCAGCTTGCAGTCGTCTGCAAACTTGGTCAGCCACAGGCCACTGGTTTTGGCTTGCACCTCAGAAAAGTATATACCAAACAGTAGAGGCCACAAGACTGATCCTTGGGGTACACCACTTGTTATGGGTCTACTACTAGAGGTGTCTTCCCCTACTTTGACTGAGTGGACTGTATCAGTGAGCCAGTTAGCTACCCATCTGGTAACATACAGGTTGATGCCTAGCTGGGAGAGTTTATCTATTATTCCCGAGTGGGGAATAGTGTCAAAGGCTTTGGCTAGGTCAAGTTAGGTGGTGTACACCATCTTCCATTTGTCCATGGCTTTGGTGACTGCTTTGAAGAAGTCGACCAGGTTTAACAGTTATGATCTCCCTTTGACAAAACCAAACTGTGTGGGGTCAAGCATTTGGAGGTTGCCAATGTCCTTATTTAAAAAGGTCCATGATAATGCATTCCATGGACTTGCAGATCAGGCTAGTTAGGTTGATGGGCCTATAACTGCCTGGGTCAGTGGACACTCCACATTTGTGTAGAGGGATGACAGTGGCTGTCCTCCATTCAGCTGGGATGAAGCCACTGCTCAGGCTTTGGTTGAATAGGGTGTCTAATGGAGCTGAGAGATCATGCCTGAGTTCATGTAGGATACAATCACAGATGTTATTGGGTCCCATGAAGATTGTATTTTTTTGCATTTGAGAGGGTATTAAGGACATGCTCCCTGGTGATGAGGGGAGGGGGCAGGTTCTGGGGATGTCCTGGTTTAACTGATGGGGGGCAGGGGGGTGAAGTTTTCACTGAACCTGTCTGCCAGCAGGTTGGCTATATCTATGGAATTTGTGTATGTGGTGCTATTGACCACCAGTTCAGAGCAGATTTGGGTGTTACCTTTGAGATTGCAGACATATGTGAAGAAGGCCTTGTGTGGCCAATTTGGACTCAAAGTTAGCCTTAGAGGATTTCACCAGTGACCTTATTTGCTTGTTCAGACAAAGGAGAGATTGCTTCCAACTTGGCAGCTGCTCCTCCTTGGTCCTGGACAGCAATTTTTTTTCCATTTATTATAGAGTTTGTTTATTGCTGCTGTCCACCAGACAGGTTTTATTCTTCCTTGAGAAAGATGATTTGGTCCTGTCAGGCATTGCTGAATCCATACACATTTGTAGGTTCTCACATAGTTTTTTATTATAGGTTTGGACTTTAGTGTTAGTTCCAGCTGAAGGGATGCTGGCTTTAAAGCTTATACCTGCTCTGAGGAGATTGTAGTCAGCTTTGGAAACGTTTTTTTCATTTGAACCTGACAAGGGGTGTGGGGGGGGTTTCAGGGGAGATGGTGACTTCAAAAGTGATCATTTTATGGTTAGAACTTACCAAGGGGGATGACATTGTAGGAGTGCTACAGTGGCTACTCATGTTGGTTAGGACCAGGTGCAGGATATTTTCACCTCTCGTAGGGGTGTTGACCAGCTGATCCAATGCATTGGCACTGATGAAGTCTAGGAATCTTTGGGCATTAATGTCTGGGCTAGAATAGGCCTTTCACTCTAAGGTTGGGTAGTTAAAGTCACCCAGGATCAGGGTAAAGGGTTGAATCTTGATGGATTCAAGTAAGTCCAGATAGGTGCAGTGGGCATCCTGAGTCATGGTTGGGAGTCTGTAGCTAACTATTTATTTATTTTACATTTGTTTACCGGGATAGTCCAACTGGATACATGTCCATTTTCAGCGTAGGCCCGTGGAGAAAAGCACCAAAAAACACATTCAACAAACTGTTACATTTTTACAGTTTAAAACACAAAATAAACACAAATAAAAAGATTTGTACACAGATGTAAACAAACAACAAATAAATATACACAAACAAATTATTACATTTTTACTCAGATGGAAAATTCTAGACAGTCTTTTTAAGAATGATAGGTTATTGAATGCCTAGTATGCTAACCAGGTAGTAGATCCAAGGAGATCATAGGATATATAAGTTAAGAAACAAAGTGTAGGCAGAAGTCCTCCATGTGCACACGAGTGATGGTAAGTGTAGGCAGAAGTCCTCCATGTGCACACGAGTGATGGTTAGAGTTAGTCTGGATTAGGACAAGGACATATCCATCGTTTTTTAAAGTACTGAATCAGACTTTTCTTGAACTGCGGTAGAGAGAGTTCAGATGTAAGATTAGCAGGAAGACAATTCCAAGTTTTGCCAACAGAGTTAACAAATAGAGATTCTCCGGCTGTGTTGCTGGATTTGAAAGTTTGAACTAGTAGTCTTTCAGATGAACAAAGTGCGCTAAGGTTACTGTAGGGCGTGATGAGGTTTTTAAGTACGGGTGTATTATCTGGTTGGTAGAGGATCTTGTGTGCAACTATTTGTTGGTTAACCTGAAGTAGGTTAGGCAGTTCAAGCCATCCTAGTAGATTTAGGTTATGACAGTGATGAGTTCTGTAAGCTGCATTGGTAGCAAATCTAGCAATGTGATTGTAGGTGCTAGAAAGTTTATTAAGGCCAGTTTTGCTGAGGTTTGTAAATAGTGGGGAAGCATAGAGGAGGGTGGAGAGTAGATGTGTATGAGCAATTACAGTTCTGGCTAATGGCGTTAGGAAGGGCTTGATCCTATATAGTGAGCCATGTTTTTTATTAACTGTTTTAATAGTTTTATTGATATGCAGATCAAACTTAAGGTTATTATCTATTATAACTCCTAAGATTTTGGTTGAGGAATCTGGGGAAATAATGGTGCCGTTGTTGGAATTTAATGTAAAGGTCATAGGGGTAGACCTGCGAGTGGGGGAGAAAAGCAGCAGTTTGGTTTTATTAGGATTTAACATGAGTTGACAGTTAAGGAGCCAATTTTCAACTGTGTTAAAAGTATTTTGGGATAGAATCTGCAACTCTGTAGGTGAAGTTTCGGAGCATATAAAATGGAGTCATCCGCATACTGAATGCATGTTGCATTTGGAATGACCTTATACAAATCACTGACGAAAATGGAAAATAATAGTGGACCTAGTATGGAGCCTTGGGGTACTCTTAGGGTGATGGGTAAAAGGGTGGATAGTTTACTGTGCCATAGGACAGCCTGTTGTCTACCACTGAGATAGGATTAAGACCAGTGGATGGCCTGGTCCTCTAGGGAGATGGATTTCAAAGTGTTTGAGTATTTGGTGGTTTACCACATCAAAGGCTTTCGAAAAATCGAGAAAGATAGCAAAGGAAAGTTAATTATTGTTTCGGTGTTGGTTAATGATGGAGTGGTCTAAACCCATGTTGGGTGATGGCTAGAAGATCATTATGGATAAGCTAGTTCAGGAGTTGATTATGGATGCATTTTTCCATAATTTTAGCCAAGGGTGACAGAATAGCTATGGTTTTGTAGTTTGACAGGTCAGTAGAGCTGCCCCCGTTATGGAGTGGGATGACATGGGATATCTTCGAGACGGTGGGGATGGATGCTTCAGTTATAGTATGTCTTGTACATTGTCTCTTTGGAACTTTTCTCCCCAGGCCTCCACTGAAAATGGACATGTATCCAGTTGTCTATCCCGGTTAACAAATGTAAAATAAATAAATACATAAATAAATAGTTCTATTGATTAGGATAGTAATGGGGTATGCTATGGCATCTGCAGCTTTTTGTAGATATTCTGCAGGGAGTAGATCAGCCGACAGGGTGGTAGGCTTTTGTTTCTTAAGTAATTTTCAGACAAAAGATCTGCAAACTGGTTTGAAGTTAAAGGAGAGTTGGGAGCTGAGTGTAGTGGCTGGAGAATATGCACATCTGGGGGATAATTGGTTTGCTAGTTTTTGGATGGTTGTTGTAAAGAAGCTGTTAAAGGTATTGGCAATTTCTTCTGGGGGGTTTTGATTAGAATCCAAGGGGGCAGGAGTGGAGGATTGTCCTGGACTAAGGAGTTTGTTTATCCTACCCAAAACTTTTGTGGCTTTGGTGTTTTTCTTGCAGATGACAGTAATAGTTTTTCTTGTCTAATGTGGTAGATTTTTTTTTTGTTTCATTTCTTAGCTGTCTGTATCTAAGTTGATCTATGGGGTTTTTGTGGTCCACGAAGTGGCCCAAGCCCTATTTCTAGGTAGCAGTTTTGTCTGGTTTCTCTTGAGGCAAAGGAGCAACTTTTGTTTTGGTTCTAATAGTTTGTGCTGGTGCATGGGTGTCAAGGATGGATTGGAATTTGGTATTAAAGTAATTTACTGCTTCTTCAAGTGGTAATTGTTTCAGAACTGACCAACTGCAAGATTTGAATTCATTTTGGAAAGTCGTGCAGTTGAAATTCTTATTGTTCCTTATTGTTTTAAAAATGGACTGGTTGTGGATATCAGCTTTTTGTCTGATTGAATAGGTCAGGACATGATCACTTACACCATCAGGCAAGGTCCCACTCTTGTATTTGAGGGGATGTGTGTTAACAAGAATTCAGTCCAGAATACTTACTTTATTGTTGGGTTTACTGATCCTAGTGGGGGAGGATATGACCTGTGAAAATCCATAAAGGTTTATATGGTGAGTGGAGGGTTCTGAGGAACACATGTTCCAGTCTATGCTGAAGTCCCAAGTACAATGGTTTCTTGGAGGTAGTTGCTGGATAACCAATGTAGGATATCTTCAATGGTATTTATGTTATTGCCTGGGGGAGTATACACACAGACAAGATTTATACATTTGTTCTTATTAATGTAGAGCTTAGTGATAAGCATTTCAGCATTGCCAAATAGGGATGTTTGCAGGGCATTATTGGACACTCCAAGCATGGATTTGTACAGAACAGCTACCCCACCTCCCTTCCTATTGGTTTGATAAAGCCTTAGGATATTATAGCCTGGTGGTATAATTTCCTTATCTGAAGTAGAAGGTTTTAGCCAAATTTCAGTTAGATATATTGTGTCTGGGGAAAGAGTATCTAAGAGGGCATGTAGGTGTTGAATTTTATTGTTTACACTTCTGATATTTAGGTGACTGATCAAGAGTGAGTTTGGGGGTTTGTCTAAGATTTGTGTAGTAGTGGGACAGTTAGTAAAGGACCGAGAGCCAGTGGATGAGGATGGGCCAGGATTTGGGTGGATATCTCCATCCATTGTCAGGATGCATTGTAATCTGATTGTGAGCTTCCAGGTATTAATTAATAGACTTTGGTTTCTTTTGGTTTTAGGGTTGGCATATCTTGTTCTAATGGGATGCTGATACCTAGTAAGTAAGGCGTTACATGGGAGAGGATGTATTAAGTGTTCAAACTTGTGTGTAGCTATATAAGTGGAGGTTTGGCCTTTTGGGTAGTGGAAACCTGGGTATGTATTATATTCATAGGCAGTAAGAAGATATGGGACAAGCAGAAAGGGTAGCGTAGAGTATAGCGGTGGTATTTTAATTGGTTTCATTGCAAGTAACATTGGGATTATTGAGGTCGACTTTTCCCCAGTTTAAACTATTTAAGACAGGATAGAGGGGTTATATACTGGAGAGCCTATTGATGACTTGGATATGGCTGATTGGTTGCAGAAAGAGGGGTGTGTGGTTGTAGCACTATATATTTAGCTGTACTGGGGTGGGTGAGAATTGAGGGCAGGGCGGGGTGCAGAGCAAGTGCGAGCGGAGCAGGGCTGAACCAGACCACAAGGTAGTAAGGGTCTGTGTATACTGCATGAGTGCACTGAAGCTAAAAGTAGGTTGTTTTGTAACTTTGTATTAGGTTCTTCTTCTTTTTATAACAATTTGGCCTACAGAGTCGCATTTTTTGCATTTTATAGTTTTATGGCTATGAGAGTAAATTTCACTTTTATTCACTGGTAAGACACTTAGCGTTCAAGAGCCCACACAAAGCATTAAGCATTCTTGAGCAGTTTTCCATTGAGATACTCTTTATTGGGTAGTAAGGGACTTAGTAAGCCAAATGATATTGATTGGAAGGGAGCTATTAGTCCTTTAGACCTAGTTCAGCTATGTAAAATCTAAAATGGTGCCTGCCACAGCTAATATTTATTAACTTTGGGATTGGCTTAAGGTAATAAACAGGGAAGGGAAAGGGGGAAACAAGAGTGTCAGCTGGCAGTTCTTTTGTACTGCTGCTAATGAGCCAAGATCCAAGCAAAGGCAAGTTGTGTTTAAGAAAAAGAATGAGAATTGACCAAAAACTGCTGTGAAGCTGTAATTCATTTCTTAACCATTTATCAGATGGAAAAACAGCATAACCTTGTATCTGTAGGCTACTGTGCTCTCAATTAAATTAACAAACAAACACAGTATTTGATCAGTTATGGATACTATTTGCTAACAGAAGGGAATAAAAGAGAAATGGAAGAACAGTGTGTGTTTGTGGGGGGGCCTGCTTACAAACCAAAGCAGAGTGCTCTCCAGGGGATAATGAATATTAGCTCAAACAGGTAGATACATACACAAAGTTAACTTTAGCTGTTTGTGTTTACAGACAGTTCAGACCCGGACTGCGCTTTTCATATAACAATGTATCCACCGGTTTGGGGCCTGTAGCAGGGTGGTTATAGTTTTGCTACAACTAACAAAATGATGACTTGAATAGGTGTTTTGTCAAGAGTTAACTGCACTTGAAGTGTCTCCTGTGTGTCATACCATTTGACCAACCTGGAGGTGTGTATGTCTTTGATAAATATTGAAACTCCACCTCCTTTGGTTTTGCAGCCCTCCATTTGGGGTCTGAAAGTATGGTAAGATGAGGAACCCAGTAAGCCTGTGGGGCTCTCGAAAGCTTTGAAGCAGGTTTCAGTGACTGCACAAATGTCAGAATCCTCCAGGGCAAGGAATGCTTGCAATGAATGCAGTTTCATGCTAAGACTCCTAGCATTTAGCAGAATGACCTTTAAATTTCATTTAGAAAAATATTTCAACTTGGTAATGTTGTGCTCATGACCTTTCCTAAAAAAGGCACTATGGAAGAGGCAAGAGCCTTTGCCAGAACCCCAGGGGAGACAGATGAAGGCCATCTCTAGTAAAGCATCGTGGACTGTCAATCATGTCCTCCCAGGCTGTCAGGTACTGGATCCCCTTGAAATGACACCAGTAACTGAGCCAATTGTTAAAGTCAATCATTTTCTGTTTGCACTGAAGCATCATTCTGGTTGATGGTAGGATGCTGCTTAAGGCTAGGGACATACCTGCCTGGGACACATATTCAGTGAGCTCAATTATGTCTCTCTTCATATAGTCCAGAAAGGTACATCTCAAGTCATTCCCGCTAACAAGGACTATGACAGAGTTGTAACAGTACCTGTTGTTGAGAGACTTGAGTGCATGCGTGATATGGCAGATATTTGCACCTGACAAGCAACTTACTGTGACTTTCTCCTTGTCTGGCCTGGTGAGGGGCACATCTGTGTCTCTCTCAATAGAATCTCCTATGACAAGTACGTTGGGTTTGTGGCTGGGCCTTAGAGGCTGTGAGAGACAGACGTGCGTACTATGTGTGATGCTTGGTGCTGTGAGTTGTGATGTATATGTGCTTTTGCTACAGAGGTCTCTTGTTTAGGTATGTTTTTCTTGAGAACTCCTACATATGTAGGAGTGTGTTGTACAGATGTGGTTGGTGTTAGAGATGTGGTGTTCGTAGTGTTCGTGCAGACAAACTTCTCAGTGCCAGATGCACTGGCTTGTGACTGAGACAGCAAGGATTCTAGGTTCTTAATGTAATTGCATCTCCTACATATTGTGTTCCTAGATGGTAGTAGTAGAGGGTTGTCTGTGTACATAAGGCAGTTGCTACACTGTCTCAGGATACCCATATCAACCAGACTACCAGGATAAACCATTGGAAATTGTCCATCCATGGTTATCAGAATCTGTGGAAGAGAGGTCAGGGATAGTATAGTGGGTACTATCTAAGGAGAGTATCTATCGGTGTGAGTAGGGCTGGATAAAATCAGTGCAGTAGCTACAGGCGAGGGCTTTACTTACACAGGTGTGCTGGTAAGGGAAAAAATGCAATTGTGATACCTTGAAAAGAGTTAAAACAGCACAGAGATAGTGCATGATGGGCAAACAAGCACAAACCCACACAAATGCTGAGTTTAAATACCACAAAAATAAAAGTAAAATAGAAACACTGGAAGTGGCCAATCAGCCCTTGTCCCTGAGCTCTTAGCTCAACACCCTATGCCAGACCAGTTCCAACCAGTTCACTTACTCCCACTAAGTGCAGACAGGCCCCGGCCAACACAAGACAGCATAGCAGGAATCACAGGAATCACACAAACAGATCTGGATACAGTAAAACCTGTAACCAGACCATGCTAAAGACATTTAAACTCTGTTTAGGTTGATTTAACACAGGAGAACAGATGCATACTTAAACATCACAGTAGCAGACAAGAGCAAACTGATTTAAACAAATTAACCAATAAAAAAGCTCAAAAGTGAGCCCTGTTCCAGCAGTCTTCAATCAGACAAGTTCTAACCATACACTCCTGTCACTAGGGTGCAGTGGAACCCTCTCCAAAAAAGATTGCCTGGATTAGTGCTCAAGTTATACAAATAGAGCTACATTCAGCAGGTCTGAATGTAGTCTATGCTACAGCAAACAAGGCACATTTCAGAAAGAAGCAGTTCAAATAAGCAGGCACAATAAGCCTTCAACCAGCAATTCCCACCTCAGAAGGGCAGAATCTACCCTCTCCTCCCACAGAAGTGTAGACCACAAACCTTTTTAAATGTAAAATAACTGGCCTGAAGCCCAAGTGCTTAAACCAGAACTAAGACACTTTTAGAATAACGGACACTAAGACTTCAACCAGCAATTACCTACTTAGAAGGGTGCAAGCTACCTCTCCTGCCAGAAGGGTGTAGATCACAAACCTTCTTAATGTAAAACAACTGGCCTGAAGCCCAAGTGCTAAAACGAAAAGGCTTAGAATAACAGTTACAATTTAATTAGGCTACTAGCAAGGAGTAATAAATGCAGCAGAATAAATCCAATTGAGCACTTTTAAGAACAAGCACCAAAAGCAAAATAAAGTAATAAAGTAGGAAGAAACACAAATACAGTAAAAGCAGATGAATAAAGTGTAAAGTGCAATATATATATATATATATTTTTTTTTAGGTTAGATGGGAAAGGATGAAACACGACAATTCAAAGCTTATGAAAATAAGGTGGTAGGCCTTCCTAAATGATCTCTCTCTACTCAGTAGAATAAGCTAATGAGATGGGACTGAGAAGAGTGTCCAAAATTAGATTTATAGTAGGGGTGGGCAACTCAAAAGCCAGCAAATTTAAGAACACAACAAGGACTGGATAGGTGGAAGGGTAAACTCTTAAAATTACAACACAACAGAAAACTTAAAAAACAAATATAATATTAGAATAAGATACAAAATAGAAGTGGTCAAACTTTAAATAAAGAGCTTCAAATCAAAATTAAATGCAGAGATGAGTGATTTTAATTACTATATTATTTTTGTATACTTTTCATGTAAAATACTTCCTCTGCCTAATGTTTCAAACTTTCTGTAGTATATGTTAATGATGTTAGAGGAAGCATTTTACTTCAAAACTATGTAAAAAAATAATGTAGTAAAAAAGAGAAGTAAGAAAAACACAACAATTTTACATATATCCCATTCTGTCTCTCTCATACACAGTCACTTCTGCTTTCATACACGCATTCACTCATACAAGATCACTCATTCTCACTCATACCTCTCAACATCTTACAGCCAGAAATCTGGACAAAGCCATCAATAAAAGTGGGACAAAGACACAAAAATAGGTACAATTTTTGAATATTGATTTTACAAACTTAGAAAACTGATAGAATAACAGGTTTTGCATTAGCATGAATGATCTCAAGGGTATGAAGCCTGCAACTCAAATGTATGCCATTATTTTCTAACTTCAGTCTTAAATGATTTGTCACTAGTTTCTCAGAAAACCACAATTTTATGAAAAATGGAGCAGAAATATGAGGCAAAAATTTGTACAGTTGAGAGGTATGCAGTCTCACTCTTTCTCAATCTCTCTCACACACACAGTATCTCCTCTGGTTTCCTACACGCATTCAATCACACACACAGACAGAAAAATAAACACACACACACACACACACACACACACACACACATATACACTTCTTTTTGTTTTTTTGGGTTTTTTTGTTTTGTTTTTTTTTTACACTCACTGAACAGCAAAAGCACTGCTTAGTGAGAGTAAAAGTAATGTCAGCTGTTTAGTTTTTCAGTTTTTTTTAGCAGTACAAGCTCCACAACAGCTTGATATGCTGCCGTGAAGCAGTGGACTCAATTTTCACCGGGCATTACTTGTACATTAATACCCTGCTGGAGAACTTTTGTTGTCCACTCAGGGTGCTGAATGATATACAGTTTGCCCATTCCCTAATATTATTTATCTACTTCCAAATTTGCCTATGTTTTTGTTAGATTTCTTTAATTAAAGAATTTCAAGTTGTACTCAACGTGCTGCTGATTACGGGGTTTAGTCTGTACATATGCAGGCAGACTGGTTGCACAACTAACTGAAAGGTACATGTTTTCCCTCGATGTAGTGAGGGTAGGCATTTTATTACTGTAATGAATTCTCTTCGTAGGTTTCCTGATCTGCCAACATGCATTCCTGTCAGTTTAGATGTGCATTTATTAAAAGTCTTGAATGGACATTGCTTTTGTTACGTGGGTATAAATTTCTCATTGATCTTAGTTATTTTTTTTATATTGCTTTAAGTCCAATAAGGTAGGGACAGGTTGACCCAGCTGGTAATGCCTTCAGGTTTATATTTCTTTAATGGCCTTGGTGTTATACCAGTATGGTTTTATTGTTATTATTATAAATTACTTTTCGTTATAGATTATTTTGCTAAATGGAATTTTTAGTTCAATTACTATAGGGATTATGATTTCTCAGTTTGCTTACTGATGGTACTGTTTATGTATTTACTCAATTTTAACTGTTAGGGTAGTTGGCTAACCTAATATATATTTTACAATGTCTGGGTAGACAGCTAATTGAGTTTGCCGTAGTAATGAGAAACTTTTAATTAAAGCTTTTGTATGTATTAAATGTTCATACACTGCATATGTACCATATGTTTTCTCCTACATTTTCAAACTTTGCTTAGCTGCAAGCTTTATTTCCATCTGTGTCTATTCCCCAGGGTTAGTGTGCTAGGGGAGAGATATCTCTGGAGTCCACAGAAAGTTTTCAGGCACTAACACTCCCCACCCCTGCTTGCATCAAAGGGACAGGGCTGCTTTTCTCTTTGAAAGAGCATTCGGTAAAATTTTATTTCATCACCATAAGAAAATAATTGTAATAGTGTTGCAGTTGTGCTTAATGCAGAAAAGCAATGTGTATTGGTGTCTGTGTACCTCCTATTACTTAACATGTTTGGTCATCGTTGTTGGCTTCCTGTCCCTAGGAACTCTGTGATTTTACTGATTTAACATTCAGAGATCCCTATGTCTGATTGATATATCTGTAGGTTTAATGCTTTCTTTAATTCACACTACTGCCTTGTTCTAAATGGACCTTCATGGCTCACCACTAAATCTTCTTCTGAGTTTGTATGGACTTGCAGGTCTTTCCAGTCTAGCTTCTGCTCTTCAGGTTTCTGCCAGTAGTCCATAATTCTGGAACTGGCTAAGGTCAAAGGTACAAGGTATGATTTATGTGATGCTGCTACTTCCCATAGAAAACCAGTCAAAACAGTAGTTGATACTAACATTATTTAAATATCTACTGCCAAACAGAGGCTTTAGTTTAGATAGATATCTTTAGTTAAGAGTTTCAAATGGAAGTTACTGCTCTGTTGACCATGGTGTTCATACACACTGAAGATCAATATGTATGTATACCTTTAAGAAGCTTTCCGCAGGCTTGCACATGTCTATAAATACTGAGCATGTGCTGTGCGAGCCTGACTGCCATTTTGTACAGAGCTGTTGAAATGTAAGCATGCATGTCTGTGTAGTCTGTCAGTTAATCAGTTTGTCTATATTTTGTACTCCTGCTATCCATCCTGATGTGTTTCTGTGTAATAAAGCATATAAACGAACTACCCCGCCTGTTCATCTTCAATTTCAGTTGATTTGGTCATAATTCAGTGGTGAATCTGTCCCCCCACATTTCTTCAGCAATTCAACTTTTCTCTGTGTTCATAATATATAAATACACTCCTTGTATACACTGCTACTAACCTCTTAATAAGTATTATACAGATTTTCTGTTCTCTGTATAGTACCTGCTCAAGTAATAATCAGCTCCAATATGTAAATGTAACCTTTTATAGCTTATCACAGGCATAATTGTAACATCATTAGACACTTTTAATGTTACTGTTTCATATTCTTTCTTCCACTTTACAGTATTCCTTTGTATTGCTCTTTCATACAGCAACTGACCATCAGTTCTCTGAATATATACATCATTGACTTCTATGTACAGCTCTAATAAACAAGAGTATGAACCGGGGTAGACGAGTACTCAAACATGACCAATCAAAGGGTCAGAGCAGATTCTGTACTACAACTAGAGTTAAATATGAAGAAGAAAGTACAGTTACAGAGCTCCTTGTTTCGTTGACACCCCATCCCCATTTCTCCAGCAACTCACAGGTGACAATAAGACTAGAGACATAGTATGATACACATTGCACTCTTAGATTAATAGTAAACATTGCAATCTAAGACTGTTTTGCATTCAGGCTCCGCAAATCTGCGAAAGAGAGAGAAGTCAGACTCAGAGCTGCAGAGAAAGAAGGAATTATGTTAGCTTGGTGTTGCTTGTTTGCATTAAATTGTGGATTGATACCAAACTAATATAAATACTCAAATGGTATGATTGTCAGATTAACTATAAGAACCTTTATATTAAAAATTCCAAAAATTATTGCAACTTTTATTTTTCCATGCTTCTTAATGTTATATTACCAAGTGTCCTTTAACATATAATAGACTACCATAAAAGCTTTTGGCATCTGTTACTTACATGTTAGACTTCACTGGCTTCCCAATTACCACTCTCAGTCAAGCATGACAAATGACAGTCTTAACTCTGTTAAACTGTGTCTTGCTGGGCTAATCAGCATAATCCAGGGATTACATCAACCCCCTAATATTCAGCCACGTAATCCTAGCACAAAACATCTGAATATTGCACCACTAGATATATAGTATTAATATTGTACAAATATAATGTTAAAAGAATATTAATAACAAATGGGCTATGGTAGAAACATGGACTGATGAGCATAAACCAAAAATTACTGCAGTAACTGAATCCTGGGTGAAGGATAAAATCCGTATTGCATGACTTGTAAGTCAGGAGTGCTACTTTTATAACAGTATGCTTAGTCCCAGACAAGGTGGTAGAGTTGTTACTTGTGCATAAGGCTAACAGTCTTCATCATTTTTAGTACATAAGGATAAAGTTACTACTAACAATGTCCTCAGATGGATACTAGTATAAATCTCATTAGATAACTAATGGCTACTTCATATGTATTTCCTCTTCCTATTCCTATTACTTTGATAGACAAGTGTTTGCAAGAAATTACCCATCATAATAAATCGATACTAAATCAAAGAAAGCAATTATTCTAAGTGAGATCGACTTGGACTGGCTAGATAGTTATAGGAGAAATCCTATGCAAAAACTGGCATTCTAGAACCTTGAGCAAATTGTATCAGATGCTACAAGAGCCGACCACTAGGTTCATAGGTTGGTACTAGGCTATCGGCCCTAGGGCCTATACAAGCCTAGCCATAACTAGTCGCAATGTTTTCTTGGATGTCATTCTTACAGGCATGTCTAATAAATTTAAACAACCTCAACACTTTAAGTGATCAATGCCCTCTTCTGTCTACTGTTTCACTAAAACCTAATATGCTTCCACATGTATGACTAGACCTTTGAAGAGTTTCTGATACATCCAAGTCCCTGTTCCTTTCTGAACTAATTTATGATATACAGTGAGTATGATTCACTGACCAATGATATACAGTGTAACTAACTTTATAGCTCCATTATCTACCTTTTAGAATTTTGTGAGCCTAACTCAGACAGACTTTAAACTCTTACATGAATATGACACTTAATAATTAACTGAATTAATTGTAGTCTATAGTTATTTGTTTTGTTTCCATCTGCTCTAGTATTTATATCAATAAAATAATAGGTAATTTCTAGACTGTGATCCAGAGGACAATTAGCAGCCTTCTACAATACCCCAAAACTGTAGGTTCCCATCATCATGACTAGTTATAATCCCTTTCAATGAGGATTTGAGGGGTCAGACCTAGGATGTACTTACAATTGCCCATCCATTCCTCTAGGTTATGCTGAAAGAGGGTCAGGATGCTACTTTGCTTTACTTCCAGTATAAATCTATTCCATAAAAGATGGATTCTTTGGGATATATATATCTGTCTCTCACAGTAGCTCATATTTACATTTCAGTGGAAGTTAAGCTTTTATGACCAAGTTTTGAGGGTGTTATTTCCTTTGCAGGTGTGCAGGAGGTTGTGTAGGACGGAATCCTTTGTGGTTTTATAGGCTATGCAAATATCACTTCTCAAGAGTCTGTAGGAAACAGGAAGGACAGAAAGTGTTTTATTTGGTCTGAATATCTCAAGGAAATCGTGCCTATAATTGTCTTAGAACATTTGGTACTCTCAGACTGTGTTATATAGTTAGACAGGTGCATACCAAAGTTCCCATTATATTCCATTATGGGCCTAATGAGGGAGGAGTAGAGAGGAATAATAATTTCCTTAGAGCTAGAGGGAAATCCACACATGGTGATTGTGGCAGAGTAAATGGGTTTCCCAGAAATAGTGGACATGTGATAATCAAAGGACAGTTCATTGTCAGTGAACATGCCCCCAAGCCCCTTGTAGCTAAATCAAAGTTCAAAGGGGTGTCATTTATGAGGTAGGTGCATGCATGTCCCATTTGACCTAAGGTCACACTACTGCATTTCTTGGCATTTAGTTTTAGGCCATGGTCCAGGCACCACTTATTGATGTGTGTCAGTCCGTCTTTAAGAATCTGGAAGTAAGATGGAGAGTTAGCGACAGCTCCAAGTTTGTGGTAATCTGCAAATTTAGTAAGCCACAGGTCCATGATGTCAGTCTTGACTTTAGAGAAGTAAGTAATAAAGGAAAATGGTTCTTGAATGATCCCTGGGGAACACTGCTAGCAACTATGCTTTTTAAAGAGAGCATGTTTACGACACTAAGAGACTGGGTTTTGTCAATTATTCAATTTGCTGTCCAGTAGGTAACATATGGGTTTACATTCAGTTTGATTAATTTGTCGATAATGCCAGAATGTTGGATGGTATCAAAGGTCTTAGCCAGGTCTAGGTGGTAGTGTGCAAATTGATTTAACTGTGTCTAATGCATCAGTGAAATGTTCAAAGAAACACACTAGATTCAGGGGGTAGGATCTGCCTTTAACAAACTTGATAGTAAGTTCCATGATAATGTATTCCATTGCTTTGCAGATAAGGCTTGTGTAGCATAAAGGTCTGTAGTTTCCTGGATCAGTAGTGTATCAGTAGGAGATCCCCATAATACAGCAAGATGATTACCACAGTTCCCCATTCCTCCAGAATGAATCCAGTGGAGAGTCTAAAGTGGAATTGGTTTAGTAATGAGATTTCCAGACAGTGTTTGGTACTAACAAAAGGTAGCCTGGCATATTATCAGCAGCCATTTTACAAGTGTTTTTGGCTTTGGAGAGTGCATTCCACACTTGCTCTGAGGTGATCATAGGGAGTTGTGTGGCTATACTAATAAGCTGGGAGAAGTTTAGGAGATGTATCGAAGTAAAGTTAGTACTCATTTTGCACACTAATATGTTGGCTGTCTCCTCACTGGATGAGTAAATGTGTTATTCTGTATTAACTTTGAGCACTGTTGAACATTACATCTAAGGTTTCAGACACAGCTGAAAAAGGCTTTGTAGTTGTCCTTAAAAACAGTAGCAATTCTGAATTTGTACTTGGTTTTATATGATTTGATTTTGTTAAGGAGTTCATTGTTGCTCTTTTTGAGTTCATCTCTAGCTGACATGGTATTAAGTTTGCTTTCATGGGTTGTGCATTCTTCCTCTTATTGTAAAATTTATTTATATCAGGGTTCCACAACATGGGTTTATTCTTGACTTTGGTATCGTATTTGTGTTTTACGAGGCCAGATGCCTTGAAGCACGCTTTGAGGTGTACACAGAAATTATCCACATGTGTGGAAGCATGCAAAATCTGATCATTAAGTTGAAAAGAGCACCTACATTTCTACAGGTCATCAGTTACCTGGATTAGGTTTGCCTTAGAGGAGTCACTAAAGACAGAAGTGTTTTGCAGTAAGTCAGGTTTTACCCTCCTGGTGAGTAGTACTAGATGGTGGTTAGATCTGACCATTGACATAGTAACTGTAGGTGTTGAGAAAAGGGAGACAATATTAGTGAGAATCCGGTCCAATATTTTTGAATCTGTAGTTGGGACTTGAACCAGTTGATCTAGGGGGCTTGCATTAATAAAGTTTAGGAATCTTTCTGCATATTTATTTGGGATGGTTTAGCATTCCAAGTTAATGAAAGTGTAGCCGAAGTCTCCCAACAGAGTAACATTAGACTCAATTAGGAGGGATATCAGTTTGGTTAGATATGCCATATGGACAACAGGTGACATGGAGGGGGTACAGACGTTGGCTGTGATATAGTATATAGTTTGTTTTATCGTGAAGACAATAAGGAGAAGTTCAAGGTCATTGTTCTGGAGGTGAGGTAGTTTCTTAGGAACACAGACATGTCCCCTCCAATAACATTCCATGTTGGGTATGAAAGAGTGACAGACACTGAAACCCTGCATTGTGTTAAACAGGTTAAAAAACTTCTACAAGATGTATCTTTCTGCTACTTCCCTTCAAGTTACATTTTGTACCCTTTCATTTTAAAATACAATATTTTTGTCCTTTCCATTCTCTTACCTGATATATAGAAAAATATAATCCTTCCTTAAGGTCAGCAATTTCAAAGTTCTATTAATCATATCATATCAGAAAATTCCTTCACCAGCTACAACTAGCAGTTCCAGACCTTTAGCTCACATTTGTCTATGTTTGTCCAACTGCAAAACATTTAGACAAACTTGTCTACCAATAAATTATCAAAAATTTAAATTAGTATGACTGCATTGTATACTTTGCAGATGCAGTGTTATTCAACACAGAAAAAGGCTGTATTACTTGAGATATTGTTATGGATTTGAAATGAGCTTTTGAAACTGCGGACCTTAATTTGCTATTCACTAAGCTTGTAGTTTATATATTTTCAAATGAGGTTATCATCTGGTTCAGATATTTCCTTACAAACAAACTCTTTCAAGTTAAGTCAAAAGGCAATAAATCTCAGATCTGGCTAATTCTCAGCTAGTGTTCTTCTGGGGTCTATTTTAGGTCCCTAGTCTTTACAGTATTCTTTAATTGCCTCCCTTTCTATATTAACAACCTGAAATGCAGTCTTTAAGCAAATGATAATCTTTTATTAAGTTGTATTAGCTCCATTACTGTGCTGCAAAATAGTCTGCAACAGAACATGAAACAAACAGCTGGTTGGCAACATAAGAACAAACTTTGCATATATTTCTCCAAAAATTAATGTTATATTAGACGACCCTCAAAAACTAAGTTTTATGGACCAGCTCTGTGCCACAGATGGATAAAGACCAAGCTGGCCTATGTTCAAGTAGCAACACAGGAGGCCGAGACGGCCAGATGGGGGAGAGAGGTAGGAGTCGGCATCATTTATTAGCTCACCTATCCTGAGTGGATGAAGGGGATCTCACCTAATTTACAAAACACCCATACAGGAGGGTAGTGAAGGTTGTTGTGGTATCTGGAATTGATAGATGATTACATGCTATATGAAACTGGGAAGACTTGCACATGGGCATGCAGTAACTTTCCCAGGATGCAGCAGTTGCAGATGTCACAGATACTGCAGGGAACAGCTGGGCCAAGATAAGGAGGGAGTTTGCATGACTGTCAGACCGTCCTGCTTCCTATAATATGGATTTTGCCACTGGGAAATGAATGGGATGATAATGTTACCATCCAAGCTATTATGCTAATGGCCATAGGACAGTTGCCCAACCTAGGAATTAATCAGTGTGAGTTTCATACTGAAAGAACAAATGGGCTGATTGGAGGATGATATGTGAGCCACTGGGCTTATTGGCTGGTGCAAAAATTCCGAGACTTTGCTTTAATCATTTTCTTGATTTTATTCACCATACCATAGAAATGATGACAATTTCCTGAAGCAATTTAATAGCTGTAAAATTGTGAACCTTGTAATTCTGGATCATATCACTTACCTTTGTACATCATGCATCACTGACTCAAACATCTGAGAGCGAAATTCCTCAATTTTCTCCTTAAGTAATCAAGAAAACCAGTGTGATTCAATAAAAAGCTGTTGGCTTACTGTAATATCCAAGGCTTTACTCTTACTAAACTCATTTTCCTATAAGACCCAGAGAAGTAATTATCATGTTCTACTATCTAATAATCTGCGCAGAAAGCACTTTAGTTACTCTATGCAATGAAGAATGGAATACTTTCTCCAACGTAATCCCTGCAATCTGAAACCTGTTGCCTGACGAAATTAAAAATAATATAGACCACACTGTCATTCTGAAGAAGAAAAGAGTTCCTTAAAATTGCCAGAAGTTCACCTACTAGTTGGATATGGGGTAACATTTTACCCTGTAGAGAACTTTCTTCATTGCCAGCAGCAGTCTTTATGTTAGCTGCAGTGCAATGCTCTGTTCTAGGATTATTTCCTTTGAAAACCACTACATGTGAGATTATCATGTGTGACTGTTGTATATTAGTGTGTGTAGCCATATTTATGACATAGTCTGACTGCAGGGATTTATGTTTCTGTGTGTGTGTGTGTGTGTGTGTGTGTGTGTGTGTGTGTGTGTGTGTGTGTGTATATATATATATATATATATATATATATATACATATACACTTTTGTGTTATTGTTACAACTGTTTGTAATTTTACAGAGTATCTTTGCTTTTGATTGTGCTGTGATTGTCAAGAGTACCTGTTCCATCCCACTTGCCCAGTTAACAAAAATAAATAAAATACATCACTTGGGGCACAACCTTGTCCCAAATATGAATTGTTTCCACATCCTTTTCAGTCTGTGTTCCACATTCTATCTATTATGACATTAATTAAAAAATAAAGTCAGAGCAGACACAAGGTACAGGGCCAGATTTACCAAAACAGTTTACACACTGGACACATTGCTGCTCAGATCCTAGTCCTGGAATCAGTATGACTGTTTTTTCTAAAACTTCATGGTTTCCAACTCCAGATATGGGAATGAGGAAGCACACAAGCCTTCATGGGTGGAATCATTTCCTACCCCTGAGTCCAAAAGAACTGGAACAAGGATTGCCATAAACAACTGGACAAATTTAAAGTGCTAGAGAATGCCTGAAGGAATGTCATGCCCTATTGGAACTATCTGGCACCCGTAATGTTAATGTGGGTCCAGTACTATGGTGACTCACATCTAGAGTGCCTTTAAGGTGAGTGACGCATCAAAGATTCTGGCATTATTTGAGTAGAACATGGATAGTTCATAAATCAGGTGTCCACATACAGTAGATACCTCAGACTTAAAAAAATGGAGAGAATATTTTAGAAGGAACAAGTCCAAGACTGTGGTACTGCTTCGTGCACCGTGTGTGGAAAATAATTTCTTAGCAACAAAGTGCTATAATGAGAGGAAGATTAGTGTCCTCATTTCTGTATCTTTTTCTTCTTCTTTGGCATCCTTCTGACATGCACTACCTCTGATACTCTGTGCCAGTGGGCTGCTGCCCCTCTGATTCTGACCTCCTCACTCAGACTCCCCTTTTCAATCATCCATCCCATGAATCTGTTTACTTGTCCTACCATTTCCTTTTCTGCCCCAGTTTTCTGCTGCTTATGATTATGTATCCCTCAACTAAAAAAAAAGTTTGATAGCATACAAGCTGTTATTAGACAATCACAATTATTTATTAGATAGCTTGCAAACTGCTTGTCAAAATTATCTTTTTCTAAAGGTAATTTTAGCCTCGTTTTTTAAAGGTAGTGTCACGCCTCTAAAATTAATAGATGTTTGACCATCAGTTTAGAAGCAGCCCAATAACTGATTGCAATCCTATGACAGTTTGTAAGCTATCAAACATTTTGTTTTTAAATTTCAAGACACCCCCAAGCTGCTTCTGTGTTGGGTGTGTTGTTTACTTCACCCATCATGTGGCATTGTCCCACTCCCCCGAATAAGTCTTCTGGTGTCTACATAGTTTAATCTGTGTAAGGATGTCTGTACTCCAAGACTATATCGCCACAAAAGGCATGCTAATAGAGGGCATGTATGCTTGTAATACACTTACTCCATCATAATGCACATTCTAACTAGTATCCTATGGAGCGAGTCTCTTCCCCATGACAATAAGCTGTGTGCTGCTGACATATATGGCATTATATTAATTAGTATCGATGCCAGCTCTTTCAAACTGCCTGTCCACATTACTTAATTACAATTCTCCTATACCTCTCAACTGACCAGAATTTTGCAGAATGTACAGATTTTTGCCTAATGTTTTGGTATGCTCCTGATAAAATTTGTAGTTTTCTGGCACATCATTCAGAATCAGCGTCATTAAATCATGGCAAACATTTGAGTTTCAGATGTCATATCAATCAGAAAATGCATGCTAATATAAAACCTATTAGTATAGTAACTGTCGATGTTCCTAATTTTTGGCCTTTGTTCCCTCATTATTTTTAGCTTTGTCTTGAACTCTTGTGCTAAAAGTTTAAGAGGTATGAGCTATCCTAGAATGAGGTAATGCAGAGTGCAGATACATCCCCAGTAACACCCCTCTGTTAAGCTGATAATGGCTTTCCACTGATGGCCAATCCCATTTGAGTAGCTTTTGTACTAGGAATGATAGCATCTAATTTTTAGTCATCTGTCCAGATGAAATCCCATTCATTGTTCTTGTGCCTCTGGTCTCAAGCCTTACTCCAGATCACTCATACTCCCCATTAGCCAATTCATTATCATACCTGAACCACTGTTCAGTGATGAACTTTGTTTCCATACTGGACACTAGGAACATTCTGGTGTTGCAGGACATCCTGTCTGCCTGACCCTTCCACTGTTCCATTATCTTGTTTAGCAAATAGCATTCTTTCCCATTCCACAGAACATTTGTTTGCATCCTTCCTGTAACACTGCAGAGGCAACTGCATTAAGTACATTAATTCTGAACATCCCTTACATCTAGAAAATCATCTGTTAGTGAGTGGCAGTAGCTACTCCTTTTCCTTATGGGACTTGTTTCATCAAACAGCCATTGTAGCCCATTAGAATCTGCAGTATATAGATAGTGAGGTCCATGTGCATTCCATGTACAGAAATAACAATATGATATGTATTCATGGTGGCTCACTTTGGGACAATACTTGTACAGAAATCTTAGTCTGTACAGCACTTACTCTGTACAGTAGCTGGGTCCTTGCTTGCACTATCATGCACTGTTTTCACTCCACCCTCTCAGTTCAGTGCAATTGTCCTACCTTCTTTCACAATCATGCCTAACTGTTGCAGGTCTTCTCTCACACAATCCATTCATCTCTTTGCATGATGCCCTAATTTCCTCTTGCTTTCTCCCTGTCTGTTCAAAATCATCTTCACCAGACTGTCATCTGCTTTCCTGCACAAGTCGCCAAACCATCATAATCTGTTCTGTTTGACTTCTCCATAATTGGAGCTATTTGGTCATCTGCCTGATGGCCTCATTTCTTCATCTGTCCCACAGTGTACATTCTAACACTCATATCAGTCACTTCATCTAGATCACCTCTAGCTTCCTTAACTGCCCTAACATTACTGCAGTACAGTAGTACTGGTTGCACCACTGTTTTGTACACCTTATCTTTCAGTTGCTTTGACAATTTTTTGTCGCACAATAACCTTGACACAATATGCCATTTGGCTGCAGCTCTTCAGATTCTAGCTTTAACTTCCTCATTTAGTCTTCCTTTCTCCTCGATTACCCCTCCCAGATAACTTGGAGCTATTAACCTGTCCCACTGTTTAACTTCTATCTCATTTTTCATCTACTTCTGATTTCCCCGATTTGCTGCCATTACAATTGTCTTGTCTATACTCAGTTTGATCCCATGGGTCTTCGGTTTTGCATTCCATTCCCCCATTATTTGATGAAGTTTCTGTTCAGAGTCTGATGCCACCTTGTCTGCATATAGCAGCTTTCTTGATCAGTGTCCCTCCGGCCTGTTTCCTAATACAGTCCATCACTAACATGGGCTCAGAGTTGAACCCTGATACACCCCTATTCACTTTTTGCTAACTGTTCATACTTGAGTTATTTGGTCCTTATGCATAGCCTGTATTAAATCTACCAGTTTCCAGGACTTCAAACCATGATATGAGTAACCAAATCCATTTTTGGAACCTTATTAAATGTTTTCTTAAGGTCTAGGAATGCCAGGCTGTACTCTTTCCTCATTTCTAATGTCTTTTACACAATCTGTCTTACTACAAACATTGGGTTGGTTGTGCTCCATCCTGATCTAGATCCCTAAGTATTTCCTTGAAAATCTGTGATTTTGCTTCAGTCATCTTCTAGGTCATCATCCTATTTTCAGTTCACCACAGTTTCTCTGACCACTGCTTGTAGGTGATCTTGGCCACCAGTGGGTTATGCTTTGGGCATCTCTGATTCTATACCAATTGTGTTTCCTTACTAGGAGGAAGTCTGCCTGAGTTGCATGTTGACCACTCTTGTATGTTATTTTGTAACTCTGTCTACTTGCTAAACCATGTGTTGACCACCATCAAGCCACTGACCAGACTGAATGGTCTCTCCACCTTTAATCCTTTTGACACACCTGCATAGACCCAGGTAGCCTCATAACCTGTTCAGTCTGTCCTGATATGAGAATTCAGATCCCACATTGTCAACACCAACTCACGCCACCCCCTTCCTTTTTATAGTAGGTCCTACAACTGCTGCCTGAATGCTTGTCTTTCTTTGCCGTTACATCCCTTCTGTGGAGCATAGGCTGAGAATATGTATACTGTCCTTTCTTAAGTAAAACATTAAAAATGCCTGCACTGTCAGCTGCATTGCAAACTGGGTATCTGATCGAAAATAAGTTGAGAAGGTTATGGTTACCTTCTCAGAATGCAAAACTATCATTATTGGTGTTCAGTAAAGTATAATATGGAACCTTTCATCTTTGACCTCTGTTATGCTGACATCTGGGCTAACACCACAGGACTGTGAACTAATACTTATTTATTTAGTATTTGTTAAACAGGGTAGAGCAGTAATCCCGTTGGACTCATTTAAGTCTTAGCCCAGGGATACTTAACTGATACCATATTGCTACAGGATGAACTGGACTATGCACACATCGGGTTTTGGGAAAACGGTCTGAAAACGGATGCAAAAATACAGTATGGTACTCATTTGCAATCAAGCCATATAATGCTTCAGGTCATATAAATCATACTCCTCTATAGACTGATACTGTTATGAACAAAACTCATGACATATGTGGATAATTCAGACTCATTTGCTCATGAGGTTTCCACCATAGTTAGGAAGTTCTTCTGTTTTGTCCACCTGATAACCAAGGGAAATCCTCCAGATCTAATGATTTTATTGTTAGACCATATTCCTCACCACTATTAGAACTGTTATTGACTATAATGTCCACTTAAGCATATACTACACAAATAGTTTCATCCACCTAGAAAGACCACAGAGATGTGTAACTAATAAACTCAATGTTCCTTAAACCCTCAGTTACACTGCCAGATCACTTCAACTATTCTTGTAACATGCCCCATACTATCTCTTTTATGGTATCCTTTGTCTAGCCTTCAGTGGCATGATGTTAGTAGCATCTCAAACACCTTTGTGAAAGACCTAAATCTTCACCAACAAGTTAACAAAATCTGCTGGAGAGACAGAGGTTCAGAACCCAATGCATTCCTCGTCTATGGAACAGACTTCCTCTCTGAAGCACAGCAATGCCATGGCCACCTTCAAAACCTGGCTACGATGAATGGATGGATAGCCACAGATCCAAATAATGACCCAAATGGCCTTCCTAGATGAAGTAGGCAAGCCTTATTAGTGTGTATTTATGAAGGATGTTTAAGGGCTAGGATTCTTATGGTCCCAGTGTCTGCTCACTTAGCCACTTCCCATGTTCCTGTGCTCCTAAAACTTACTATTATTATATTCATAGATTCATAGATTGTTACTAGGCTATTGACCCAGGGGGCCTTTCTAATCCTACCCAAGCTTTCCCAAAAGAATAATGAGATCCTGCATCCAAATAGGACATTGAGAGCCAGGCATTTATAGGCTACCTCTGTCTCTAAGGGACATGGGTGCCAAGCCAGTGTGTAAATTTCCTATTCCCCATCTACTGGTCTAGGTTGTGCTTAAATTGGGTAATAGACAAACCCAAATTCACAAGGATGGGAAGTCTGTTCCATAGGAGGGGCAGTCTCTGGGACACATATCTGTCTCTTCAGAATGTTCTGTTTAAGTCACAGTCAGAATTCAGGTCCTCAGACCTTGTATTTTTGATAATGTTTGACTTAGAAATATGCAGGAGCTTTACAGATGCCTTGTAAGCTAGGCATAGATCAGCTGTCAACAATCTATAAGAGACTGAGAACAGATAAAGGGCTTTAAGGTGATCTGCTTAAGGCAGGTTTGTTCATCACTGTATCCTTTTTGTAAGGAACCTCTGAGATCATTTTAGTTGCTGCATATGCCTGGTCAGGTACATACCAAAGGAAGCATCGTATTTCTATGATTGGTCTGATAAGGGCAGAGTACAGTGGAATAATGCCCTCTTTGGACCTAGATGCTATACCCTTACTTGTAAGTTGCAGAACATAAAAAGGTTTCCTCACCATGATGGCCACATGGTAGTAGAAGGAAAGATTACATTATTATAGACAGAATAAACAAAAGAGATTTTAACAGAATTGTAAATGAACAGGCAAAATATAAGAGCTAATAGTGACCATGGGAATGTTGAGACAGCCTTAACATTTTAAAAAATAAAAGCAGACAAACTAATGGTCTTAAAACTTCATTAATGAGTTCAGTGACAATAATTCCCAAAAAATCATTCCCAAAAAATCATGAAAGCCAGGCAGTGTACCAAATCATCGCTGCAGACAAGCAATATTCAGTAACAAAAATCAGAAATATTTTACAATGCTAACCATATCAGCTTTTATGCACTTAGAACTAGGTGTGGAAAAATGTATTGTTTAATTGTTTAATTTTAAACCAGCTTATTCAAGGCAAACAATATAAACAGGGCCGTAAAAAGTGCATTTTAGAATAGCAAGTACCCACCCCTACATACTACTACCGATTAGGTCAAACTAAATCCTAGTTAAGGAAAATACCACCTATCTATTTGCAACCCACATTCCCAAATCAGGTATTAAGAAAGCATAACACACACATAAAAAGATTAACTTTTAACTAAAATAATTTTCAGCTAACTAATGCAATAAAGCCTTTAGCAGGTCTATGACGAGAACTAAAATCATATATATATATATATATATATATATATATATATATATATATATATATATATATATATATATATATATAGTAAAAAGAACTAACTAGACAGATAAAAAACACATAGCTATCTAACCATTAACATTATCTAACTAGAACACTATGAGTGTAAATCCATATCTATCTAATATGTACCAGTGTGTATAAAAAAAGTAAGTTATTTAGATACAATTATTATTTTATTTTTAGATTGTGTGGCAGCTTACGTAAATTCAACACTCTTAATAGAATAGTAGTTAAGTCCTGGTTTTCTGAATGAACTTAATTTCAACTGCCAGCATAATTCTTTTTTCGCCAAAATACCATTGATATCCCCTTCAAGCTCATCCATCTCCACACAGTCCAGAATGGTACATTTAAAACCAGAATGTCTGGGGCATTCTAGTAAGTGTTTGGATAAGACGTTCTTCTGGCATTTACGTCTGATGTCAGAAAGATGGCCTGAGATCCTCCTTTTTAATTTATTCATAGGCTTACCCACATAAAATGTATTTATTTATTTCAGTTTGATGACCGGGGAAGTCCACTTGACCTAAAAAGAGCCCCTTTTCAATGGAGGCCCAGGGAGAAAAGCTCCAGTAACAATGACAAACATATTAGCATATACACACACAAAGCAAAGAAGTCATACAGCTTTATGCAGCATTCTTTTTTTTCTCAAAAATCTTCTTTATTTAATTTTCCATAAAACAAAATGATAAATAGACAGATTGATAACAAACCAAATACATATAATTAGAGTAATAAACATAATAAAACATCAAACCTATAACTATATACATTATATATAACAGAAGTCACCACATACACTATTATTAGATAAAAATACAAAAGGAGACAAAATATTGTAAGGAGCATATTATATTGGAAGGTATAAAGGGAGTATGTGAGGTCTTTGACACAACCAACAATATAGTGTAAATATTTGAGCAATGTAGATGAGAGGAAAAGGTAGATTCTAATACGAAGAGACTCAGAGCATAGTCTTATTATTGGTTTAGTATGCAACGTGGTTTTAACTCTTAAGAATTATGGCAAGCAAGTAATCATAGTATTTGCAGAAATATTGCTTCTGATTAGTAGCTGTATAAGCTAATTTATGGGAGGACATACATTTAATTGCCAAGTTGTGAAAGTCTTCCCAAGATGTTGTGGATTTACTAGTCCAATTTTTTGTAATATAAAATTTGATAAGAGTGCAGATTGTGATGAGAATATGTTTTAGAATTTTTGGATGTGTATTTGTAGTAATATGAATTATAGCCTTTTCCTATGATAAGGTGGAATTTTCATATCCTATCTTCTCTAATCTAGCTCTAAGTGAACACCATAAACTGTGGACCCTATCACAGCCAAAAATATGCAAAATATCTGCAAGTTAATCTGGGAAAAATGGACATTGAGCTGAATGTTTGGGGTTGAACTTATTAATATTTAATGGGGTAAAATAAGCATTTTAAAATTTCTAAAATTCTATTAAAGGTATTCAATTATATAATGCACCGTGGCATAGCTGATAAATATATTAATTCTAAAACTATTCTAATTATTAAACCAAACTCTGACCAACAGACCCAGTCAGTTATAGGCTAATAGCCCTTATTAATATCGATCTTAAAATTCTAGCCCACGTTATTACTAATAGACTGAAGAACATTCTTCCTTCCATCATCTCTCAAGAACAAATGGGTTTTATGCAGTCTAGGCAAACTTGTGATGATACTCTTCTTTTAGAGACCATTATTAGACTTGTAGATAAGGATAGACATCCTAGATACGTCCTTACAGCTGATGCAAGCAAAGCATTTGACAGAGTAAATTTAATTTTTTATTTAATATCCTGCTCTCTTTTGGAATTCCACAAGTATTTATAAAAAATGTACAGGTTCTCTATCAGAAGGCCTCCACTACTATTCAAATAAATAAACCAATCCAACCCAATCCCTATCACTAATGGCACAAGGCAAGGCTGCCCTCTTTCCCCCTATATTTGTAATATATACTTAGAACCCTTGCTTTTATTTACATCTCAAAATACTTTCCACCACATACCCAGATTATCAAACATGAAACTCTCATATTTGGCCTTTGCTGATTTATTTTATTTATTATTTATTTATTTTACATTTGTTTACCAGGAAAATCCGACTGGATATATGTCCATTTTCAGTGGAGGCCCAGGAAGAAAAGCTCCAGAAAGCAGAGTATAAATACATAAGGAACAATAGAAACATTTAGTGATGAGTATAATATGCAGTTTTCAGTAGGGTGACAAACATGGGTAAAACATAGTAGACAACATGAAAATCACGCGGCTTCAATTTCAGACAATAATACACGGAGTTATGAGATTATTTAATTTTGTACTTCCAGCACTCATCTCCCAAAAATTCTTAACTCAATAAATTTGTATTCCAAGTTATTTAATTATAAACTAAACTTGAGTAAATCCTATGTATTTCCCTTGAATCCACTAGGCCATAAGAAACTCTATTTTCCTGATAGTGAGACAAACATTAAATATCAGATAAAATATTTAGGAGTAGCTTATACTTCCAATTTTAGAGAGATCAATAAGAACAACTTATTACATACTTGAACTAACATTCAAAATGATATTAATAGATGGAAAAATATTAATATGCCGTTACTATCTAAAGCCAGTGCGGTCAAAATGAATATCCTACCTAGAATTCTTTTCCAAATGTATGCTACTTTCTCAACTATCCCTCAAAAGTTTTTAGTGATATGGAAAAAACATTGGGCAGGATTCACGAAGCCTCTGTGTAAGAGTTACAAGGCTTACACGGAGGCTGCAGTTAAACGGTGTGATGTCAGCATGTCATGCATATGCATGAGGGCATGCTGAATCACACCTAAGGCTAACACGGTCCATGGAAGACAGTAGGGCGTGTCCGTAGGCGAGCCCTGCAAGCGGACACGCCCCAGAAGAGTAAAAGTCCCGAAAGTAAACCCCCACGACAGAGCCCGTGTAAATGTGAATAAACACAACACAACACATGCCCGGACAGACTACGAACATAAAATGTAGAAATGAACATCTTATAATTTTTTTTTTAATTGTAAAGATGTTTGCCCGTGAGTCTTTCGTTTGCACGGGCGTGCCCGTAGCTTAGCCACAGTTAGCAGTCAGTGGAAAAGCATATAAGAACTAAATATTCAACGTAAGCCAAGAAGCAATAGCGTAGCGGTAGAGATGTCGGCTGAAGAGCAGGCAGTCATGGTTCAAGCCCCCACAACATCAATTTTTATTTTTAGTGAAATAAGCACGAAACAAGTCCCTGACATATATGTACACATATAAAATTATATTTTATCTAAAATGTAATGAAATGGGCCATGTATTTTGAAGAAATGTGAGATAATGAAAAAAAAATGTCAGATGTGCCTATAGCTGAGCTACAGTCTAACAAGTTGAGTACATCTGCCTGTAGGTGAGCAGTGTTTTAACAGGTATAAAATGAGTGCCCATAGGTGAGCAGTGGTTTAACAGGTGTAAAATGAGTACCCGTAGGTGAGCAGTGGTTTAACAGGTGTAAAATGAGTGCCTGTCGGTGAGCAGTGGTTTAACATGCTGAAACTGTGTGCCCATAGCTCAGCTGAGTGTAATATGCGTGCTGACAGCCAAATGACGCGTAAACCAGCGTACCCTGTTTGTGCGGAGCTGCGTGCCGCGCCAGCAAGCTAACCGACGGGCAACGTTGAGCAAGCTGTAACAAAACTGCCTTTACACAGACACACCTCCTAGCCTGTGTAGACAGTCATAAAATATAAAAAGCAGTAGCCAGGTTCGAACCCAGAATACCATGCACCATAGTCAAGGTACTGAACCACTAAGCCATGACAGTTGCACTTAGAAATGCAGTAATAGCATATATATATATAGGAATAAATAGAAAGAGGAGCATGACAAATCAGGTTTTGTGAAGCTGATACAATTCCAAAATGGCCAATCACAGATAAGTGCGGGAAAAACGGCATATATAAGCCCCATAGGCGGGAATACACAGCATAACTGATTGTAGAACCGACTTGCAACCAGAATGTCAGGTGTAGATGAGGGTAGTTGCTTCCGAGCACAGAGGTGGGGCATTGAGGAGTCCAAATATATGGTTTGGCTCCTTGTCCACAATCATGAGGCCCAACTCATGCAGGGCCAGGTCCTGTGGGGAGCATATAGGGCTGAGGCGTGGGACCGGTTGGCTCATGATCTTACCAGTGCCACAGGGATACCAAGGACTGGTGAGCAGGTCCGTCACCACCATGCGGACCTGAAGAGACGGAAGCAGGACCAACTGAACCGTTGGATCCAGGAGGCCCGGCAAATGCCCAACGCCCCACTACTGAGTAAGTTACATCTAATTATTTATGTAAGAAATTAACCTAGCTGATATTATGGAGATGTGTATTCTAATATTACTTTATTCATATTACAGCTGCAGGTGTCCGTTCTATGAACCATAGAGCCTATGGCAATAGGCTGGCATGGTTGCGCCACCAGGCAGGTCAGTAATTCTCTCCCTGTAACTGTAAATAAATATAGAAGTATGACAGTTAGCAAAAGAGTGCAGTGTAGACACTAATTAATAAAATGTGCAAGTAACAGTGTAAGAGGGTTTGCAAGTATTGCTTGATTACAAAAGTGTGATGCAGCCTGTAATCCAAACATAAAAATTAAACAAGTCTGAAATAAAGATGTACCACCTGTAATATAATAGTACATAACCTGCAGCAGGCTGAAAAGTACAGCTGCAGAAGCTGAGTAAAACACATGTGTGAAATATATCCCTGTTGAAATACAGAAACATGACAGAAGTGAGACTGTTGGAAAGGATTGTTATAACTACAGGTAAAACATGTCAATAAAGCCTAGAATTAAGTACCATCCTGAATTGTAAAAATAAAACAAGTGAGAGAGTGTGAGAAAGAGTTATGAATCCACCAATAAAGTAGTAATAACTCCTGAATAAGGTATACTGCAGTCAGTACAGAATTAAATGAATGTGACAAGCAGAACCAAACAGTAACATGTGTTGAAAATGGTACCGCAGCTGGAATGTGTATCCCAAAATCTGATATGTTGCTCTCAGTCTGCAATATGCAGATAGTATGGTTGTCTGAAATACCAAACATCCACAGTTGTCTATAGCTATATAAAGCAAATGTAGCAGGATGATGTAGCTGAACAGAGCCAGATATGAATGTGTATGAATAAAAATGAAAATGTATATTGATGTAGCAGTAACATTCCTATCACCAACTTGAAGTAGTTATCATATAGGGAACTGTAGGCAGAACTGTAGTGTGTATATATCTGCAGCTATTAGAAATGTGCAGCATATGTATTGGTATTTGAAGTTGTTAATTAAATTTTCTTCACCCTACCCTATAACCACATATAATCCATTCCACGTGAAATTGGTATGTGCAATCACAATTAACACCCCTGGACATTTGTCCTATTGGTTCATACATATTTGCATGTAAGTTGATGCATCTGCCCTGTTCATACATCCAAACCTGATGGCCTGTTGCCATCAATCAACCCTGCATGTTGTTGGACTGTGTATTGCTGTTCAAAATATGCATGTGTTATGGTTGCTGTTCAATGGTTTGAATATCTGGGTGTTTGGTTAATGGGAATACTAATGCATGCTGTTACAACTAATTGTGAATGGTATTGTACGTTACTAAACCAAACTGTCATGACATAATGCAAAACATAGGACGACAGGGAAGGCAGGTTCCAGCAGACCCACCTCTCCCTCCTCAGCTGGCGAGTGCACCTGGCAGTAGTGCCCAGGCTGGACCCTCCTCCGGTGGCCCTGTGCCACCTGTGGGTGGAAGCACTGCAGGGGATGGGGCTCGTCCCCCCTCTGCAAGTGTGGCTGAAGGAGAACATCCACTCACCCTCCATAATGTTCGGACTGTGGTGTGTAGGGAGATCCAGGACGCTGTTCTTGGGCCCCTACGCCAGCTTGAGGCACGGGTGGCACAACTAACGGGCGTGCCTGCTGCCCGGCCTACACAGCCCCAGCACAGCCCCGTCCTTGGCAGTGAAGGCACAGTGGCAACTGCCCATGGGTGGGGATATCAGTTCCACTGTTGCCATCTGTGGGCTCATGGGGTCTAGATATCCAAACATCTGTCCCCGTCAATTGTGTAACCCCCCCACATGTCATACACCGCCCCTGTATGCGTCTTGTTTGTCTTGTCTGTTAACCTACCCAACCTACCTCCCCAGCTATACCAACTTCCTGTACCTGACATACCACTCTCACCTGAAAAAAAAAAAAAAAAAGGGCACTCTGTACCCACAAAAAATTACGCCCCATACATAGCTGCCCATTTCGCACACATGTCTGCTGGACATGGAAACTGTCAATTACAATTGGCTGTACAACAAGTATTATTGTTGTCATTACACCTCTCTCAGGGGTGGAAGGTTTCAAATGTCACACCAAATTACAAACATATGCACAGCTGTTGCTGATGAAGAAATGGGCAGCTATGGGCCTTACCTACATCCCTCCTGCAAAACCCGAGCTTGCTTCCCTACTGTCTTACCCTCTTTGTGACCCCTTTTTCACCACTTTCCTGTCTCCCCATTTTCACTTCTTTCAAAGAAATTAGCGAGGGTGTGCGCAAGAGTTAGCACTTTTAAGCAGTTGTAAGCGGGTGTGCGCTGAGCTAAGCACCAGTGCACATGCGTGAGCTCCGCGCAAACCAGCACTAACCGATTACAACTGCTTAAAAGTGCCTTAGTCACTCTGAATGACAAGGCCTGTAGTCTGCTCAAAAGCAAAATAAAATCCCACTGTCAGTCCCGAACCCAGGACCTTGGAAACAGTAGTCTGCATGACTTACCACTAAGCCATGACTGCTATATAAGAACATTGTGCTACAATAAATATATCATGTAATAGTAGGAATGAATGTAAAGGGAATATAGGATGTGTAGTACACAAAGAATGTCATGTATATTTACTGTCAAATGTAGTGGATTTCTATAATAGTAGTGTGTGAACAGAAACAGCCATGCTAGTTGGTAGCTAGTAGGTAATAATGTCACTGTAGCACCTTGCAAGCCACACACATACTCACAGCAGGATAATCACTGCCCATACCCCACAACCTCTTACAGCAACACATCCGGACTAAGTAATAAAAAAAGTGGAGCAAAGGCCCAAAAACAGGGACACATTCCAAATATTGATCCAACAAACTTAGACAGTTGAGAGAGTAACAGGTTTTGCATTATGTTGGATGTTTGGAAGGGTATGAAGTCTGAAACTGAAATGTTTGTCACTATAGTCTGACTTGAGCCCAGAGTGATTTGCCAGAAAGAGCTGTTTATGAGATATTGACCAAAATATGAGGCAAAAATGTGGACATCCTGCAAATATCTGTACACTTGAGAGGTCTGACACTGCCATATTTGAATAGTTAAGAGCCTAGACATAGCAACAGTGACTGAGTTACAGGGATGCCCCACAGACTCCCTGTGAAATGTACAAACAGTAGGCATAAAGGTGTTACAACACATGCAATGGTAACTATGAAGTACTGAAAGTATGCACCACTTGCACGTCGGAAATAGTGTAGTAATACATATGCTCATCCTAACCCACAGTCACAACTGCAGAATACCAGGCAATTTAATGGGTGTACCCCACTGATATGTACCATTCCATGAGGCAGAGAAAAGATGCACCTGAGAGTCTCTGGGGCCTGCTCAGCAGCATACTCAAATACCCTAATAGATGTCAAGGCCCCCACCATGGCCAGACCACACTGCATGCAGTAACACCCTAGCAGATATAGCAAGCATTCCAAGGTGTGAATGTACATGGAAAATAGGAAAGCCACAGCAACACACTACAGTCAAGACACCTAGCAGGCATACAAGTAGTGAATGTAAAGGGCAAATATTGAAGCCATAGCAACAAAGTGCAAGAGCCACTGCTATTTATTTATTTTATTTTATTTTACATTTGTTGACCGGGATAGTCCAACTGGATGCATGTCCATTTTCAGCGGAGGCCCGGGGAGAAAAGCTCCAAGGGTAAGCAGATACAGCATTACATAATACCAGCATTACATATTACAAACAGACTATTTACAGAGATTACATAAGTAAGCAAGTTAAACAAGTTCCACAGGTTAAAGTTAGTCCTGAGCACAAGTCAGGATTAAATTAAATTACACAGTAAACTGGTTAACAGATTTTTACACATTCGAGTTAGCCAGGCTTGATACATTGACATAGCCAGTTAAGTGACAAATGTTGTTTGAGTCTAGTTTTAAATTGACCTAAGGTGGAAAGTAAGGTAATATCAGCTGGAAGAGAATTCCAGGATCTACTTACAGAGTTTGCAAAGAGAATCACCGGCTGTGTTATTAATTTTGCTAGTCTGAATTAGTAGTTTGTTAGAGGATTGAAGCGGTCTAGGATTGTTATAGGGGGTGATAATATTTTTAAGTGCAGGAGTATTGTCTGGATTATAGAGGATTTTATAGGCCATAATCAGTTGGTTATACTGGATTAGGCTAGGTAGTTCAAGCCAACCAAGCTGATTTAGATTGATGCAAAGATGTGTCCTAAAAGGCAGCCCAGTGGCAAACCTGGCAATGTGGTTGTAGCAAATTGAGAGTTTGTTAAGGACAGTCTTGTTCAAATTTGAGAGTAGAGGGATGCATACAGAAGGGTTGAAAGAAGGTGAGAGCGAGCTATGGCAATTTTAGCTGGAGGGGTTAGGAAGGCTTTTATTCTGTAAAGTGACCCTAGTTTTTTATTGATGGTTTTGATAGTTTGGTTAACATGTAGTTCAAATTTGAGATTATTGTCTATGATGACACCTAATAGTTTTGTAGATGGGTCAGGGGAGATTATTGTGCCATCATTTGATTTTATGGTAAAGGTGAAAGCGGTAGACCTACGTGTTGGTGAAAATAACAGCATTTTAGTTTTTATGGGATCTAGGATCAGGCGATGTTCAGAAAGCCAGTTTTCTATTGTATTAAAGGTGGTCTGGGTAGCTGACCATAACTCTACTGGAGATGTGGCTGAGCAAATCAGAGTAGAGTCATCAGCATATTGGATACACCTGACTTTTGGGATGACAGTATAAAGGTCGTTAATGAAGATGGAGAACAGCAAGGGCCCTAGTATAGAGCCTTGTGGTACTCCGAGAGTGTTAGGTAGAAGGTTAGAGAGTTTGTTCTGCCAGAGGACAGCCTGCTGTCGACCATTCAGGTAGGATTGAAACCATTGGAGGGCTCCAGTATCTAGACACAATGTTTGCAGGGTGTGAATTAAAAGTTGGTGATCAACCATATCGAATGCCTTGGAAAGATCCAAAAAGAGGGCTGAGGATATATAATTATTGTTGCGATTATGGTTTATGGTGTTAGTAAAGGCTAGGAGGGCTGAAGTAGTGCTGTGATGAGGACGGAAGCCATGCTGAGTGTCTGCCATAAGGTGATTTTGGATTAGGTGGTGCATGAATTGTCTATGAATACATTTTTCCATAATCTTTGCAAGTGGAGAGAGTATAGCTATTGGCCTATAATTGGAGAATTCAGTAGAGCTGCCTCCTTTGTGAAGTGGGATTACATAGGATATTTTCCAGATGGTGGGAATTTTAGCTTCTACTATGGTTGATTGATTAGTACTGAGACGGGTAAGCAATAGCATCAGCTGATTTTTGTAGGTACTCGGCAGGGAGTTGATCAGCAGAAAGTGTAGTGGGTTTTAATTTTTTGATCAAGGTACGGATAAGTGAAGTGGCAACTGGTTGGAAGCTGAACGCAAGTAGGTTTCTAGGGGTGCTACTTTCAGGACCAGGGCAGCTAGGAGGTAGTTGGCTAGCTAGGGCTTGAATTGTCTCAGTAAAGAATTGGTTAAAACTATCAGAAACATCTTCAGGGGTTTTATCAATAGTGGCAGCAGGGATTGGGGTTGAAGTTTGTCCAGGGTGTACTAGATTATTTAAACCTGCTCAAAACTTCTGAGGGTTATTTTGATTTACTGTCTGTAAATTACAGTAGTATTGTTTTTTGTCTTGTAAAATTGATTTTTTGGTTTCGTTCCTGGATTGCCTGTATTTAATGTGATCTTGAGGGTCTTTAGAAGAATGCCATAAAGCCCATGCTTTGTTTCTAAGGGTAATTTTGAGTTTAGATTCTATAGAAAGCCATGGTGCAGTTTTTGCCTTGGTTGTCTTTGAACGAACAGGTGCATGCAAATCAAGGATCTCAATGAATTTGTTGTTAAAGTATGCTACTGCTTCCTCTAAGGGGAGGTGTTTTAGAATAGACCAATTACATGAGTTTAGTTCTTGTTGGAATTTGGCAGGGTCAAAGTTTTTATTGTTTCTAACCTTTCTGAGTAAGGGTTGTTGGGAATTAATGGTTTTGTGCTTAATTACATATGTGAGAAGGTGATCGCTTAGGCCATTAAGGAGGGTACCAGAGGTGTACAGTTGGGGGTGACTGTTTATGAGTACCCAGTCAAGTATACGTTCTTTTTGGTTGGGTTTACCTATCCTGGTAGGGGTGGATATGATTTGTGTAAATGCATGCAGGTTAATATGGGTGGTTGGGGATTCTAAGGAACAGGTGCCCCAGTCTATGTTAAAGTCTCCAAGTAGTAGGGTTTCTTGGGGGTAGTGACATGATAACCAGTGCAGGATATCTTCAAATGTAGATATATTGTTACCTGGGGGAATGTACATACAGATGATATTAATGCATTTATTTTTATTAAGTTGCAATTTGGTGGCAAGAATCTCAGAGTTATTAATCTGAGGAGGTTGTATTACATCTATGGTGACATTCAACTCAGATTTATAGAGTACAGCTACCCCCCCCCTTCCTCGAAGCACGATCCAGCCTGTGTATGTTGTACCCAGGTGGTAACACTTCATTGTCTTTAGTGTTAGGTTTTAACCATGTTTCAGATAAACAGAGAATCTCAGGGGAGTGGACATCCAGAAGTGCATGCAATTCATGTACCTTGTTATTAATGCTTCTAATATTGAGATGACAGACGAGGAGAGAGTTAGTTGGCCTATTAATTGTAGGTTTGTAGCTTAGATTACAAGTAGAGGGGGTATGTGTATCTGAAGTGAGTGGGCCAGGGGTGGGGTGAATATCACCACCGAGTATTAGGTTGAGTCTATACTTGGTGATGAACTTCAGGAATTTGTTTATTAGTTTGTGGTAGTGTTTGGATCTAGAGCTAATTTGCCTGGGGTTGAGATGTTGATAGACTGAACAAGATGTTGGATAGGATCTGGCACTGTAAGTATGGGTGAAGGTGGAAGGATTTACAGCTGGGGTGATAGTATGGCCATTTGGGACCTGAAATCCCGTAAGAAACTGGTTTTCATACAAGGTAAGGTGGTATGGTGTGAACAAGAGGGGTGTGAACAAGAGGGGTAGTAAAGAGGAGTATATCATTATATGTGATTCAGCTAGTGAGTGAAGGAACTGTTTTACCTGTTTTACCTATATACCAGTTAAACCACATGTCCCACAGGAAAGCACACACACCCACATTAACAGTAGTAGTAGTCTTAGGTGTCAGTGTACATACACACTTAGTACAGGAAACTGGAGAAATGAATGGAGAAATGTTAATCTACAACACAGCCAGAAACATGAGAGAGATACTAACCTTTACACTCACAGAACAGTGTCCACAGCATACCAGCATGGTCCTTGCCCTTAAACTCTTTAAGGGCTATTCCTATCTCACATACCTTTTTATAGCACTGTCCTGGAATCACAGTGAGAACTGCAATGAGTACACAACTGGCTGCATGCAGTTAGCAAATGCTGGCTAACAATTGGTGCAGAGGCCATCACATGGACATATGCAGATACCTACAAAAGCATGCTGTACTCCCAGTCCACACATATGAGAGAGAGAGAGAGAGAGAGAGAGAGAGAGAGAGAGAGAGAGAGAGAGAGAGAGAGAGAAAACACCCATCAAAGCCGAATAGAAAGCTGACATCTGCCAACTGGAGCAGCAGCAGGACACCAAACCAAACGGCAACGCAAGCAGCTGTGACAAACACAGGTAATGTAAAGTAATACTTTAAAGGTCTACATACTGTGAACCCTCCATATGTGTCATTGGTCTGTATCCATATGTATATGAAGATGTGCATAGGGCAGGGGACATACAGCAACTATCAGTGAAGGCTGTACATACATATGTATGTGAGGGCATCTATGTGCACATATCAATGTAGGTTGAATGTAGGTTGTAGTGCAATGTACAAAGTAGGTTTCACAGTTATGTATGTTTAGCAGTATGTTAGTGTGTGTATACAGTTTTGTAAAAAACATGTTGATATACTTATCTATCATATGGATACGTATGTATGTCAATATATGTATGTATGTATATATATATATATATATATATATATATATATATATATATATATATATATATAATATGCATATATGTATACATACATAGAGAGGGATGTAGGAATACATAGACAGATGTAGATAGATAGAATATGTAGAAACATATATATGTAATACACACATACAGATATAGATATATGTAGATACATATACATAGACAGACAGATCTGACTATCTACAGATATGACTGTATATGACGATCTCACACTCCCCTGTCCCACCCCCTCTGTCACTCTCACCCCTCTCTCTCACACTCTCCCCCTCTCTCCATATCTATAGCAATATATGTACATCGATATATATATATGTGTATATGTATACAGACATATATATATATATATATATATATAGACATATATATATGTATATATATATATATATATACATATATACATATAGATATATATATATATATATACATATATATATATATAGAGAGAGAGAAAGAGAGAGAGAGAGAGATGTATATATATTCTGAGTGAGGCACATGTGTACAGATGTATTGCAACAGGTGCCTGGTGACAAAGGCATGGAGTGAACACCAGTGTCGAAACTGGAGTACCATACCCCATTTCAAATCACCTACACCAGTAACCACCAGATATGTGACTGGCTGCCCACCACTGCATGTGTCGGGGTGAACAGGGTCATAAATGTGTACAATAGTCCCCCCAATGATAGTCACAGTGGCACACTATTCCTGGAATACCTGCACATGGTATGTGTCAGCAGACATGGTGTGTCAGCTATGAACATGTAGGTCAGTGTACCCCTCCACACCACACAATGGCTGCCACGGTATGTACCTCACATGACAGCTACAGATATGGAGAAGGACACAGTGACATGTACAACACTGTGACAATGCATTCAAACACATTATCAATGCACAGTGACTGACAACACCACAGAGTACACACATACTACCCACATAGAAGTTACCACTCCTGGATTTACATACTTCAGTCACACCCATGATAGATGTCCAACAACCATAGTAACACCTCACACCATCCACAACCTAAATGACTGCTGTGTGTCGTCCTTGACACCGCAGTAGAGAGCACAAGGCGGAGGTACAGGTTCCTACCCACAGATAAGACATACCCTGCAATAAACCACACAGCGTTAAGAAGAAAGACTCCCCATGAGTACATGTCACACATACCCCTGCTGAATGTTAGTCAGATAGGTAATATGCCATATGAGTCACCCTGTGTAACTGTTTGACAGGAGCAGGTACCATCACATCACATGTGTCACAATGGTCAGGGTAGCAGAACAGTATGCTGCTGTAGTCCCAGGGGCAATAGCATAGTGTAGTGTATTGTATTGTAATGTATTGTATTGTGTTGTATTGTATTGGTATGTACAGGTGCCTCCTTCGTGGAGTGGAACCACTGCTGCTGTATGCCAGTGTACAGGTACATATCCTGTAGTCAGGCTAGTGTTACATAGCACTTCTATATGTGTGTTTAGCTCCTCTTGGAGTTCATGTAACATGCAACCGGGGATACCATCAGGTCCCATTGATGCTGTGTTTTCTGCTTTTCTGAGGGTGGCTGTCACCTGGACATCTGTGATGACAGGGAGGTTACATTCAGCTGGGATAAGTATGTCTTAGTTTGGGGGAGAGGGAGGGGGAAACTTGCACTGAACCTGTCTGCCACAATGTTGCCAATATCTGTGGGTTCAGTGAATTATTTGTTGTTGTGTACTAACTATGAGCATATTGGAGGGTTTCTGACCAGGTTTCTAACATAACTGAAGAAGGTCTTGTGGTTATCTGTAGTGTCCCTGGTGATTTCCCTCTCAAAGTTGCCTATGGATGTTTGTATGAGAGAACATAGCTCTTTACTAGTGCTGATCAGACATGCCTTCCCTTTATGGAATTATGCTCTGTCTTGCAGTAGCTTCCATCTTTTGTTATACAATCTGTCTATGGCTGGGGTCCACCAGACAGGATGCTTTCCCTTTGTGGAGAGTGTCTTGGTCTTATATGGGATTGCATGATCCATGCATTCTTGGAGATGTCCGTAGAAATAATTTGTGAAGGAGTCAGCATTGTGGGTTGTGTCTTCCACTGGCCGAGTGGGCTTAAAGGATACCATCTCAGTGTTACGAAGTGTAAAGTTTGCATTTGAAATGTTATTCACTGTAGTCGTTTGTGCTGGTGGTGGAGGTGGGATATGTATATCCAGGGCAATTAGTTTGTGTTCAGATCACAGTAGTTGATGATGTACCCCATACAGTACCTCGATACAAACCCCCAGAGTGAGGAGGTGCTTTGGACCTGAATCAGTGTTCTGACTGCTGGGGTTTGGTAGTATGTCGTATGGAGTGTGCCAGGTACTGTTGCGCAGTTGTTGGCTGAGCACTGATACCTGGCCATTTACATGTGTATCCACCAATAGACAGACAGATGCTATATATGTGAGATATGTTGTATCACAACAGTCGAGTGGAATGTGTAGTATGTGTGCCAAATTCTGCTGACATATTTTGCTGATATCATTTTATTTCCTTTTTCAGGACCATGGCTCACCAGCGCAATCCAGCATACTCTGCAGCTGAGGATGAGGAAATACACCAGAGCCTGGTGCGGGATTATGCAATACTCTTTTCCCACACCAGCCAGAATCAGCAGGAGAGGGCTGCACTGTGGTAAGACCTGGTCCGGCGGGTAAATGACATAGGCACGCATAATAGGACATATGAGCAGGTACGACATCACTACAGTGATTTAATCAGAAATGTCCGTCAGCGTGCGTCGGATATCCACAGGCAACAGGTTGGCACAGGTGGTGGGGTGGCTACACATCCCCCACTCACCAGACTGGAGAGACTACTCATAAGTGTTGTGGCTCCAGCCCGCCAACAACAACAACAGCAGCAGACCTGCATTATGATGGAGGCTGGAGCCACACAGCACCAAGACTACGAGCGTGCAGGTAATATGCCATATGTATAGTTGACTGTTGTGTACACTGGTAGTTAATGCATGTGTGAGGTGTGTCCTTGGTTTGTAGCTGTCATCATAGTATTTAATGTGCAAGTGTGATATTCTCAATATCAGCAGCTGACCTGTGAAAGGCAACTGTTGTACTACTGACCTGTATCATACTCAGTAACAATTGCACAGTTGTGCCCACTGACATTAATTTCCTCACTTCTGCAGGTCCCTCCGGTGTAACAGCAATGCAGCCTATCCATGCTGGTGAGTGTGTATTAACAATACCTTTAATAGTCTTGATAGTAATAGTAATATTAGGCTCACTTAGTAGTGCTCTGTGTATGCATGCAGGTGTGTCTGTGTCTGTGTGTTGATATCTCGCATACTGAGTAGTGTGCAAGTGTGCAACTGTGTGCAAGTGTGCAACTGTGTGCATGTGTGCATGTGTGCATGTGTGCACCTGTGCATGTGTGCATGTGTGCACCTGTGCATGTGTGCATGCGTGCACCTGTGCACGTGTGCATGTGTGCATCACTGGTAACATTGTGTAGACATTGTAAACTGCATTTCCTGTTTCCCTCCCACAGGTTCTGGTGCTGCTCTGGTGTCATGCAGCAGGGAACCTGAATCAGGTGCCACGGGTACTGATAATGATGACATCTGTGTAATGGCACAGTAAGGTGTGCCAGGGTCCGTCATTGGTCAGCCAATTGACAGTACACAGCTGTCAACCCAATCAATGCGCACAGTCATCTTGCCAATACACTCTTTGTCACCAATGTCCCTAGGTGATGGACAGGATACAGTGGGTATTGACCAGGGTAATGTGGTATCTGTGGCACATGCTTCCCCACACAGCAGCCATGGGCATGGTCCGGAGATGGTACCACACAGACAGATGTCCAGGGGTTCTCATGGGAGCATCCATGGGCGTACTGCCCCTGTCAGACGTGCCCACAGAGGTCTTACAACCTCAGCTATGTTTCGGGCTGTCATGCAGGCACAGTCACGTATGGAATGGTACACCAGACAGGGTCTGAGGGAGCTGACAGCATGTCGCACAGCCATGACTGACAGTATCCGTGACATTGCGGCTGCCATCCGTAATTTCACCAATGTCATAGATAGACATTGTGGGGACATATTAGATAAGTTCCACAAATACATGTCCATGAGCCAGGGCAATGGTGGACGGTTGAGGCGTCGACGTGGGCATATGCTAGCAACAGCAGCAGCTGGCAATCGTCGCGGACGACAACAGGGCCGCGGCCACCCCCATAGTGCCAGCAGCAGCCCCAGCAATGCTGGGTCTGTGCTGTCATCAGACCGCCCCAGGAGACCACGTGCAAGTGGCTCTGGACAAGCCCAACAGGGATCTGTGTCCAGTCAATGAACACCTGCTTCTGATGACAGTACCCAGTCTGGATTGGTACCGGATAAGGTCCGTAGCACCCCTGCAAGGCACAGGTACCGTGTCCATAGCCAGAGACACTGATCTGTATGACCTGGCAGGTACAGTCTGTGGCTGTCCACAAACACCGGTATATGGCAGCCATGAGGTGGAACTGTGTGCATCCATACACACATGCGAATTGACAACACCTAGGGCTACCGCATACATGCACACACTGCATCAACATTGCCCCACCTTGTACTGCTGTCCCTCACCAACACACATACACATACATGTCAATTGGTGGTATCAGTGGCAGACTCAGGCATACCAAGTTCACACCCTGTGCATATGATGAAACTGTGCCACCTCCTGCAATCTGTAACATCAGTGCAGGTACAGGTTAACATGTTGCTGATGCACAGGGTGACTACATAGACGTGTAGTAATAGTAATAGTATCATGTTGTTAACAGTACTGTGTGCTGATATAATTGTGGGTATAGCCCAGCATGCCTGATGCAGTAAGGGTATGATTGTCTTGTACTGTTTTCTACACCCATGGTAAGTACCATAGTGTATCATCTGCACATGTTGGCATACTGGTGGTAAGGATGTCAACAGAAGGCTACATACATAGGTAGCACAGGGGATAAGGTAATGAAAGTATTGATACGCAATGATGGACATGTAAACTGCAAGTGGCATGTTGCCCACACTGGACTCTGCAATGCGGATGTTTGAGGATGTTGATATGTGTGCAGTACTACACGACTGGTACAGGACACACAGGAGCACCCTAGCACTGCAAGCTCACATCTCGTACCATGCTAGACAGCCCCAACACACAAAACTAACTTTCACAGGAGGGAGAGTCCCCATAAATGTCAGGGATACTGCGGTGGCAGGACAGGTAGCATACATCCTACTAAGTATGGAACCACTGAGTGAAGGCTCAGTGTCTGTTATTTGACATGTGTATTACTGCAGGTATGAGCACCTGGGTTTCCATCTGGTTATTATACATCCTGACGGTACATGGTCTCTACACTTGTGTGCGCTGAGACTGGACCCTGGCCATCTGACCTGTGTATTGCCATGTACATGTGTATAGTGCCTGCATATTTGCACTGTTACCTACTGGAAGTGGTACAGCTTGTTTGTTGTACAATAGACTACATGCAGCCCTGCTTACTGTAGCTTTGTTTGCATGCATGTTTGCTTGCAGTTACCCTGGAACACTGATCCCACCTGCAATGCAGATTTACAGAGCTTCTGTGGACTCCTAGTGACATCTGCATAGCTTACTATATGTATGTCCATGTCTCACTTGACAGAACGTCACTGTTTGTCCTATTTGCATGTACTTTGCCTGTGACACATTACATATGACTTACCTGGCATTTGACCACGTGAGCAGTCATATATGCCAGTGCTAACTAATCACAGGCACTACACCCTCACATACTCACCTTCTGTACCTTGTTCCCCATTGGCCCTATGTGCTGTTAATCACCATGGCAATCACAATACTATGGTAGCATGTGCAAACGTCACTTGTCAGTCACCTCTATGGTACAGTTGTGGAATATGTGAGTCATGTAGCAATGTAAGTAAAACAAACCACAGGAACAAGATGCAGGATACAACAGGTTTTATTCCGGTACCTCGGCACAAACGCCTTCAAAGGAATAAACATGAAAGCACCAGGTGCATTTTTTATACTAGTGCAAACCAACAATCAATCAATAATTCAATTAAAAACTTGAATCAGCTCCAGAGAATTAAAGGTACAATGCAGGTACAATGCATATCAGTTAAAAGTATGAAGAATGAAATACAAACTATTTCTAACAATAATAATGTTATTACTAAATATTTAAATTTATTTCCAGATTCAGACCCTTAGGCTTTAGAGTACCAAACTTTAAAATAAATCTGCTTTCTAGATTCAATAAACTCTGCAAAAAATTCATACCATGATGCAAACTAGGTTTGGCTAGAGCACAAAAAAACAGTGAATCTGTCACACCATTATGTGTTGCATGAAAATGTTCAAAAATGGGGCTGTCAGTCCTAGCATTACGGACATCACCAACATGTAGCAATGTCACAGCTGCCACATGTACACAGTCAACCCTCTCCCCTACACATGGACGTACAACACATGTATGAGATGCAACCACATAGCCAAACTGGGGACTAAGCACTCTGAACCCAGTACTGGCATAACCTGTCAGGTGGCATGAAATACTACAATGACTACAATACCAGTCTGATGTAGACCTACACTGACAGCAATCCAAACACATGAACACACTGGGGCATTCGTGGAGCCTCAGAATAGCATCCTGTGTGGGCAGCAGACACCTCTGCAGCTGACACACAGGCATACGTTAATCCAGAACACAGCACGTGCAACACATAACACAGAAATCCTGTGTGCCAAACAGTCACAGCCTGTACGGCTAGACAACACACCTGCTACAGTTGTGTTAGGTACCTTTATTGTCCGGTACAGTGAGGTCCCGCTCACCAGGCTGGACAAGGTGAAGGTCACAGTGATATGCCCGTGGGGCACTATGGTCCACCACATAACACAAGCATACAGGTCAGTCAGAGGCATGGACACATATGACTCAGTCATTGTCTGTGCCACTATGGCTGACCTGTGATGTACCTCCCTGGACTACATGATAGGGAACATAGAAGGGCTCTCTGAGCATGTGGCACTGGCTGGTATGACCCTGACCTTGGTTGGCATCATACCCTCACCAAGAATGCTGAAGTATTACTGAATGCTGATGAATTACTGTAGCTACAACACCATAGCTGAAAGGTTCCTAGCATGTAGTCACTGCATTGCTATGGAACAACTTGTTACCACTCCCACAACAGGTGAAAACATGCAGCACCTATTCAACAACAACATATAGACTATATGCCCCAGACCAGATGTGTATCCCTCGCTGCTAGGATGATACCATATACAACTCACACTGTATATACACATACCACATGCAGCACCCGCACAGAAAGCCACAGTCATAATGTTATCCAGTGCAAATACCATGTATTCACATGTGGCAGGCGTCAGACATGGGAACTATTGAAGGTCACAGGTATATATATGCATTTGGCACACACATACATCATATGTGTGCATTGCCATTACTAGTTTAATCGATGTCATGCATTATTGTGAACAACAACCCACACACATGGGCATTTTGTGTGACAAAAACACACGTGGCATGTGTGGAATTCAATGCCATAACTAACTGTGCTATGACAGTAGTGAGAGATGCAGTAGCAGAGCGTGCTATTTGCATTACTGGGAGATTTGCCCTCTTCTGCTGTACTTGTAGGGTGCTGACATCATCTCTGTGTAGAGATTACAATATGCAGCAGCTGGTGTGTTGTACTGGTTGCCAAAAGGGTCAGTTCTCTCACACATGTAATTGCACACACCCTACTTTCACCCCCCCACACACACACTTGCAGGATTCAAACCCCTACCTAACTATGGTATGACACTCAAGATGGACACATTAGCAGAGCGCGCTATTCGCATTACTGGGAAGTTTCCCTTCTCCTGCTGTACTTATAGGGTGCTGACATCATCAGTGTTTGGAAAGGGAATGTGCATCCTGTAGTGTGTTCTGCTAGTTGCCAAAAGGGACATTTCTCTCACACAGAATTGCACACACACTAACCCCCTTACCCAAACACACACACTGAGCATTTGCAGGATTCACACCCCTACCTAACTATGTTATGACACTCAAGACGGACGCATTAGCGGAGTGTTCTATTTGCATTACTGAGAGGTTTTTCTTCTCCTGCTGTACTTATAGGGTGCTGACATCATCAGTGTTTGGGAAGGGGAATGTGCATCCTGTAGTGTGTTCTGCTAGTTGCCAAAAGGGACATTTCTTTCACACAGAATTGCACACACACCAACCCCGCTCCCCTCCCCCCACACACACACACACACTGAGCATTTGCAGGATCCAAACCCCTACCTAACTATATTATGACATTTGAGGGAGATGCATTAGCAGAGCGCACTATCCGAATTACTGGGGATCTGTTCTGCACCTGCAGTATTTATAGGGTGCTGACATCATTATTTATACAGAGGTATGTACATCTATTACTACCTGTCAGGTGGGGGATAGCATATATATGCATTTGCAGCCACCTACTTCAGGGTCAGATATGCACATCAGCACTGGCAGGTTATGTTTTATACCATGCTTCGTGACCACAGGACCTGTAACACACAACACAACCAGTTCAGACCACCCCTCCCACATCCGGGACACACACTTTGCTTCCCTGGGAACAGTGCCAAGATATGAAGGTGTTCACATACACCATGCCAGTTAACGTCAGGTACAGGTATATTGTGTGTGGGAACTACTCAGGCCTACAGCCACTACAATTTGTGAGTCCATGTGCTATGGCAAGACCACTCACCACAGCCACAAGGGGGAATACATATTGCACCTGACCATCTGCAACATGGGTACTCACTGTTCCACACCAGAGGTAGACCACCATTGTTGATATCTGACCATACCCACCTTTCCCCGGACATCCATATCCCATCCCCACCCCCAGGCAAGGTTGTCACTGCAAACAAAGTGTATTTATCAAAAGCAGACTTTGCACTTGTGAAGACTGGGGTGGAAGACTTCAAAGGACCCATGCTGGGGGAGTATACAGGCCACTCTGCATAATCCTTGACAATTGCATTCTATGAGCATGTGGAAGGTTTGCATTGATCATGCTATCCCAAATATACCCATGACTCCTCCACAACAGGACACCCTATCAGGTGTACACCAGCTATATATGAGCTGTCCAACAGACGGAGTGAGCTAATACATTGCAGAGCAGTAGCCCACAGAGGGAGGACATCTCTGAACAGTACTGGCACGACACTTCAATCCCTCATAATCATCACGACAATGTGTTGACAGTGAAATTGTCCAGACACTGCAGATAAGGCTCCCCTCAGTCTGTTATTGATGCCCACTTACTGTTAGAGGTCCTCACCAACCCTCTTCCAGCACACACCAACAACATGGATGTGGCATAGCAAATTCAACCCCTGGGATCTCCACTGTGTCCCTGCTTGACGGAGGCACAGCACACTAGCCCCAAACGGTGCCTTATGTGACCTACTTTACAGTGGCACAGTAGCCTACTGTACTGGGGATGCAGACGCCAAGCACACTCTGGCTAAGCTTTCATTCCCTAGGGCAAACAGCCTAGTATTGACCTCTACACCCATATGTTTAATTGTCAGATGCACAATATTTGTTGCTGATAGACTGTTTGCAGGTCTTTATTGCTATAGCATTCCCTGTTTCTATGAACAACTTGTGTATCTGTGGAAGATGTTTGAATATGAGAGGGATCCACTATATCATTTATGTCTCTGTAGTCATTTAACTGTGTGCACTCGGCAGATTGCTGTAATAGGTTCATAGGTTCATAGGTTCATACTAGGCTATCTGCCCTAGGGCATTTATAAGCCTAGCCAGAGTGTATGTGGCTTACACCACCCCTTAGGATGAGAATACTACGTCCTTTTAGGGTTTAGTTTACTATGCCTCTGTCTAGTAGTGACAAAGAGATGACCCCGGGGTAAACCCTCGATCTCCCATCCACTGTGAGATTTCTCTTGAATAGAGTCAGTGAGGGGCTCTGCCTAACATGGACTGGGATTCTGTTCCAGAGTGTAGGGAGCCTCTGGGTTATGAATCTGTCCCTCCAGCATGTTCTATTTATTTCTGTGTTGAGGTTTAAGTCACTTGTTCTCGTGGCTCTGATGGATTTGGATTTTCTGAGGTGGAGCATGTCCATTAATTCAGGATTGGACATGGCCTTGTACGTCAGGCACAGATCACCTCTGAGTAGGCGGTATGCACTGAATAGAGCTGGAGTTTTTCAGTCGGGCAGCATATGACATATGTTTAAGACCCTTTATCCTCTTGGTGAGGAACTTTTGGGGTCTTTCCAACTGCTGCAGGTGTCGGGTGAGATACATCCCAAATGGGGCATTGTACTCAATCATTGGCCTGATAAGAGAAGAGTACAGGGCACAATGACCTCTCTTGATCTAGATGTGAAACCCTTCATGATAAGGTGGGCAATATAGAAGGTCTTCCTAACCACTTTGGCAATGTGAGTGTCAAATGAGAGGTTACTGTCAACCTGGGTCCCTAGGTCCCTGATTAGCTCTTCCATACTTAATGGATTACCGCCTATGTGGTAATTTGTCGGTACCTTGTTTTTCCCAAAGGGTATGACTATACATTTTTTGGTGTTTAGCTTAAGGCCATGGCTCTGGCACCAATTATCCGTTTCTATGAGGCCTCTCTGAAGGATGTTTGTGTCCGCTGGAGTATCAATTATGGCCCAGTTTGCAGTCATCTGCGAACTTTGTCAGCCACAATCCTCCTATGTTTGCCTGTACCTCGGAAAAATAAATGCCGAACAAGAGGGGTCCCAGGACTGAGCCCTGTGGGACACCGCTTGTGACTGGCTTAGAGTCTGACATGGCTCCAGCAACTCTGACCCTGTGGGTTCTGTCCTTGAGCCAGTTTGCAACCCATCTTGTGACATATGGGTTTACATTTAAGCTGGTGAGTTTGTCTATGATGCCTGAGTGGGGTATTGTGTCAAAGGCTTTTGCAAGGTCAAGGTAGGCTGTGTGAACTGCCTTACCCTCATCAATGGCCTTAGTGACTGTTTCAAAAAAGTCGACCAAGTTCAGAAGGCAGGATCTGCCCTTGACAAAGCCAAATTGGGTAGGATCCAATGTCTGTAGGTCCCCAATGTCTTTGTTTATGAGTTCCATAATGATCCTCTCCATAGCTTTGCAGAAAAGGCTCGTCAGGCTTATGGGGCGGTAATTTCCAGGGTCCGTAGAAGCACTGCCTTTGTGAAGTGGGACCACTGTTGCCGTCGCCACTCTTTGGGTACGTATCCTGTGGTAAGGCTAAGATTAAACAGCAGCCTTATGTGTGGGTTTAGTTCCTCTTGGAGTTCATGTAGCACACAGCCGGGACACCATCTGGTCCCATTGATGCTGTGTTTTTAGCTTTAGAGAGGGCGGCTCTCACCTGGGCATCTGAGATGTTAGGGAGGCTACACTCTGCTGGGATAGTTATTTCTCCTTTTGGGGGAGGGAGGAGAAATTTGCACTGAACCTGTCTGCCAGAATGTTGGCAATGTCAGTGGGTTCAGTGTATTTTGTGTCATTTTGGACTAACTCTGAGCATATCTGGGAGTTTCCACCCAGGTTTCTAACATAGCTAAAGAAGGCCTTGTGATTGTCTTTTGTGTCATTTGCGATTTTTCTCTCAAAGTTGGCCTTGGATGATTTTATGAGTGATCGTAGTTTTTGCTAGTACTGATCAGAGTTGCCTTTCCTTTTAGGGATTTTGCTCTGTCATGTAGTAGCTTCCTCCTTCTGTTGTAAAGTTTGTTTATGGCTGGGGTCCACCAGACCGGTCGCCTGCCTTTGGGGAATGGGTCTTGGTTTTATTTGGGATTGCATGATCCATGCATTCTTGAAGGTGCCCATAGAAGGCATTTGCAAGGGATTCAGCGGTGTTGGTTGTGGTTTCCACTGGCCCAGGGCCTTGAAAGATACCACTTCAGTCTTAAGAAGTGTGAAGTTTGCTTTTGAGAAGTTCTTCACTGTGCTCTTTTGTGCAGGTGTTCGGTGCGGGATGTGGATTTCCAGTGAGATTAATTTATGGTCTGATCTTACCAAAGAGGGATGTACTTCCGGTGTGGAGCATTTTGTCCCCATGTTTGTGATGATCAGGTCTAGTATATTGTCTCCTCTTGTGGGAATGGTGACTAGTTGTTCCATTGCATTTGAGTTTATGAATTCTAAGAACCTTTGGGCTAGAGTGTTGGGGCTTGAGTAATGTTCCCAGTCTATGTTTGGGTAGTTGAAGTCTCCCAAAATGATGGTATTTGGAGAGACATTCATACTCTCCAGTGTCTTCAGGAAGGCTGTGTGGGGTTCCTGAGTTTGAGAGGGTGGTCTGTAGCATGCTACAAACTGTAAGGTGGTTTTGCCTATGGTTAGTTGCACCTGGATAGTCTCCGATGCTTCGTGCATTGCCACTAACCTGGAGGTGTGGGTATCTTTGATGAAAATGGATACTCCCCTCCTTTTGTGGTTCTGTCCAAGTTTTGGGGCCGGAAAGCATGATATGAGGTAAAACCTGATAGTGCTGGGGTGCTCTCGAGCCTTGAACCAGGTTTCAGTCACTGCACAGACATCGATGTTCTCCATACTGAGAAGGGCTTGAGGGCATGCATCTTGAGGTTTAGACTTCTGGCATTGAGCAGCATTACCCTTAGTTTTTTCCACTTGTGTTTTCTAGGGAGGTAGGTCTGTCATTTGAGCCTTGCCTAAAAAGGCACTATGGGGTGGCAAGAGCCTTGGCCAATATCCGGAAGCCCAGGGGTGACAGGTGCAAACCATCCCTTGCGAAGCAGCGTGGCTTGTCAAGCATGTCATCCCAAGCAGACAGACACTGGATCCCCTTAGAATGACACCAGTAATTAAGCCAATTGTTAAAACTGATAATTTTGTCTTTGTACTGTGGCATCATTCTTGGTGAGGGTAAGATGCTGCTCAGGGTCAGCGTCATACCGGCCTGGGATACATAATCAGAGAGCTCCACTATGTCTCTTTTCATGTAGTCCAGGGAGGTACATCTCAGGTCGTTTACACCTGCATGTACAATGACTGAGTCATATTTGTACTTGCTGTGGAGTGACCTGAGTGCTTGTGTTATGTGGCGGATTCTAGCTCCCAACAGGCAGCTTACTGTGACCCTCTCCTTGTTGGTTGTGGTTGGTTCCTGGAATAACACGTACAAATACCAGATATGTGTGGCCAACTGCTAAACTGAGATATGGCCTAAATGTGTGAGCATGCCCAGTTCAGCCTTTCCATGGCATGTTGTCTGACATATGTCTCATTTATCAAAGTGTGCGAGCACGCCCAGTGTGAGCTTTCCATATGTTGAACTCTGTAGTCCACCACATTTGTGGATGAGTGTGAACTTTAACAATATCTCACGTTTATGGTTGTGTGTTGAGTGTCATGTTGTGTACTTACTGGCCAACTGCTTCGTGTCTGAACACAACAGGGATTATACTGTGCCTGCAGGGTTTGCATGGGATACTTTGCATACAGTTGTCAACATCCTTTCATACTGACCTAACACTGTAGTACCATATAGTGTACTGGTTCAGTACTTTCACTGTGGTGGACAGTATCCTGGGCTTTAGTCCTATCACTGCTTTAAATTTTCATAGTGAGCACAACAGACTGTTTAGGGGCCAGTTGTGCACATATGACCATGTTGCATTATGTTCAGATATGGACTACTTAAACCAGGCTTGTCCAACATTGGTAGTGTATTCCACAACATAGGTGGACATTGGCAAACACTAGTGATGTGCCCTAGGCCATTTCTAATGCTAGTCAGAGAGTGTGTTTGTCCTTCGACACACATTGTAACTGGAGTTTGCCATGCCATATGTCATGGTTAGTATACTGTGCCTCCGTCTACCCGTGACATAACAGTGATACCCAGGGTAAACCTACCATCTCCCATCCACTCATCAAGATTCCTCTTGAGGAGAGTCGATGGGTGACTCTCTGGCTAACCTGTACTGGGAGTTTACTCAAGAGTGGGGGTGGCTTCTGTGTTATGGATCATTCAGTACAGCTTGTCCTATGTATGTCAGTGCTGGGGTTCAGGTCTCTCATGTGCATAGCTCACTGCCATTCAGATTGTGCAAGGTACAGCATGTTCATTGATTCCAGCTTGGACATGGCTTTATACATCAGGCACAGCTTGCCTCTGGGTGGGCAGTATGGCAGTGTGTGGAACTGCAGTTTGTTTAATCAGGCAACACATGGCATCTGTTCAAGCTCTTTGATACTCCTGGTGAGGTACTTTTGGGGTCTTTCCAGTTGATGGAGGTGTCTGCTGAGGTACATCCCACAGGGGCCATTGTAGTCAATTGTGACGCTGATGAAGGATGACTGCAGAGCCACAATGACCTCCCCTGATCTAGATCTGACTACCTTCATGATTAGGTGGGTATATGGTATGTTTCTGTAACCATACAGCCACATGCTTGTCCAATGCAAGATATCTATCAACTTGTGTCCCCAGGTCTCTTATTACATCTTAAGTACTTAATGGATTAACACCTATGTGGTAATTGGTGGGTACTTACTGTATATCCACAGGGGTTGACTATACACTTTTCTGCAATTAGCTTGCTGACATGGCTATGGCACCAGTTGTCTCTTTCTATGTGGCCCTTTTGTGGGATGCTTGTGTCAGCTGGAGGGTCAGATATGGTGGCCAGTTCGTAGTCCTCTGCAAACTTGTTCAGACACAGTCCATCCATGTTGGCCTGGTACCTATGGGACATATATACCAAACAAGGGAGGTCCCAGGACCGAGCCTTGTGGGATGCCAGTTGTATCTGGTTTGTAGTCTGACATGGCTGCAGCATTTCTGACCATGTCAGTTCTGTCCTTGGTCTGGTTTGCAACCCCTCTACTGACATAGGGGTTTATATTTAAGCTGGTGAGCTTATCTATAATGAACACGTGGGGTATTGTATGGAAGCCTTTTGCAAGGTCCAGCTAGGCTTGTGGACCACATTCCCCTCATCAATGACCTTAATGACTGTTTCAAATGAGTCAAACATGTTTAAGGGGCAGGATCTGCACTTAAGTAAGCCACACTGGGTAGGGTCCAGTGTCAGTAGGTCCCCAATATCTTTATGTCTGAGGTACATGCTGATCCTTTCCATAGCTTTGCAGACCAAGCTTGTCAGCATTCTGGGGTGGTAGTTTGCACTATCCATTCAGGCAACACCTTTGTGGAGAAGGACCACTGTTGTTGTACACTGCTCTTTGGGTACATATCCTGTGGTAAGGCTGACATTGAGCAGTAGTGTTATTTGGCATTCCATTCTTCTTGGAGTCCATGTTGGACTCAACCCAGGACACCATCTCATACCACTGATGCTGTGTGTTTTGCTTTGTAGATGCTGGCTGTTACCTCAGCATCTGCAATGTCAGGGGGCCAGCACTCTGCTGGGATAGATATTTTGCATTTTGGGGGGGGGGGGTTGCACTGCACCTGTCAGGTTGGATGTTGGCAATATGTGTGTGTGTGTTTGGTATGTTGTTTGTAATATTTGAGTGATTCAGAGCATATCTGTGAATTCCCAACAAGGTTCCTACCATCAGTTAAGAAAGCCTTGTGATTATCCTTAGTGTCCTGTACAATTTGTAACTTCATAGGTTCATAGGTTCATACTAGACTATCCGCCCTAGGGCATTTCTAAGCCTAGCCAGAGTGTGTGTGGCTTTCGCCACCCCTTGCTATGTGAATATTATGGCCGTTTATGATTTACTTTACTGTGCCTCTGTCTGGACGTGACACAGTGAAGACCCCCAGTGTACATCTACAATCATCCATCCACTTGGCAAGATTCCTGTTGAAGAGAGTCAGTGAGGGGCTCTGCCTAATATGGAGTGGGATTCCGTTCCAGGGTGTGGGGAGCCTCTGGGTTATGTATCTGTCCCTCCAGCACATCCTATTTCATTATGTGTTGAGGTTGACATCTCTCACTCTCACAGCTCTGATGGATTTGGGTTTTCTGGGGTGGAGCATGTCCATTACTCCTGTGTTGGACATGGCCTTGTACAACAGGCATGTAATGCCTCTGCATAGGCAGTATGTGACTGCATACAGCTGGGGTGTCTACAGCCAGGCAGCATATGACAAATATTTGAGACCCTTTATCCTCTTGGTGAGGTACCTTTGAGGTCTTTCTAACTGCTGCAGGTGTCGGGTAAGGTACATCCCGAATGAGGCATTGTACTAGATTATGGGTCTGATAAGAGAACAGTATAGGGGCACAATGACCTCTGTTGATGTAGATGTGAATCCTTTCATGATACGGTGTCCAATATAGACAGTCTTCTTAGCCACATTGGCAATGTGAGTGTCACATGACAGGTTACTGTCGACTTGTGTCCCTAGGTCCCTGATTACTCCTTCCATACATAATGGATTACCACCTATGTGGTAATTTGTGAGTACCTTGTTTGGTATTTGGTGAGACATTCATACTGTCCAGTGTCTTCAGGACGGCTGAGTGGGGTTCCTGTGTGTGAGAGTACAGCAGTTTTGCCTACGGTTAGTTGCACATGGGTGGTCTCCGATGCTTCATGCATTGTCAGTTACCTGGATGTGTGGGTGTCTGTGCTGAATATGGATACTCACCCTCCTTTTATGGTTTGGTCCAGGTTTTGGGGCCATAACGCATGATATGAGGTATAACCTGGTAGTGCTGGTGTGCTGTCAGGAGCCTTGCTGCAGGTTTCTGTCACTGCATGGACATCGATGTTCTCCATACTGGGGAGGGCCTCGGGAGCATGCATGTTGAGGTTTACACGTCTGGCATTGGGCAGCATTACCCTTATGTTTCTTTCCACTTATGTTTTCTAGGGAGGTGGGTTAGTCTTTCAGCCTTGCCTACAAAAGGCTCTATGGAGGTGGCAAGAGCCTTAGCCAATATCCAGATGCCCAGGGGTAACAGGTGCAAGCCATCCCTGGCACAGCAGCGTGGCTTGTCAAGCATGACATCCCAAGCAGACAGACACTGGATCCCCTTGGAATGACACCAGTAATTGTGCCACTTGTTAAAGCTGATCATTCTGTGTTTGTACTGTGGCATCATTCTTGGTGAGGGTAGGATGCTGCACGGTCAGTGTCATACCAGCCTGGACTACATAATCGGAGAGCTCATCTATGTCTCTTTTCATGTAGTCCGGGGAGGTACATCTCAGGTCATCCACACCAGCATGGACAATGACTGCATCATATTTCTACTTGCTTTGGGGTGACCTGCGTACTTGTGTTATGTGGCATATTGTAGCAGCCTACAGGCAGCTTACTGTACCCTTTCCCTTGTTCAGTCTGGTGAGCAGGACAGCAGTGTGTCTGACTATGGAGTCACCTATTACAACTGTATCAGGCATGTTGTTTCTCCTTCTGGCCTGTGACTGTTTGGCACACCAGCTTTGTGTACTATGTGTTGCATGTGCTATGTTTGGAGGTAGTGGTTGCTTGGGTGTCTGCTTTGGAGGCCTCTGTTAATGTGGTGTGTTTGTAATTAGGGCCTCCGGGAATGTTTTTCTGTGTTTATGTCTTTGGTTTGCAGTTGTGATAGGTCTATGTGAGACTGGGTTTGTGGTGTGTGTGGTTACCTTCTCCTCCTGACTAGTTTTGACAGTACTGAGTTGAGAGAGCTCAGCCTCCAGTTTGGATAAATGGTTGCATCTCTCACATATATTTGTATTCCTTGGGGGGAGGTGAGGGTTGTCTGTGTACATGGGGCAGGTGTAACATTGCCTCAAGATTCACAGATTCAACTTGTTGTAGCTGGCCTTAGTGAATTGTATGAGTGGACATATTTTATTGCCATACTACTGATCAGTGATTACTTCCCTTTTTATGTTTGCTCTATCATTCTCTTGCATGGTTTGGTAATGGCTGGAGTCCACCATGCCAGATGCCTGCGTGTATGGCATTGTGTCTTGGTTTTATTTGGGATTGCATAATCCATGCATTCCTGGCAGTGTTCATGGAATGCCTGTATAACAGGTTCTGAGGTGTGGCCCATATTTTGCACCTGCACAGGGCCTTTAATGGATTCCACATCAGTTTGGAGGAGTGCAACCTTTGCTTTACACATGTTTTTCACTGTGGTTTTCTGACCAGGGACTGTGGTCAGGATGTGTATATCCGGTGTGATTACTCTATGGTCTGGTCTTACCAGTGAGGGATACACTTCTCATCTTGCCATCCAGTACCCATGTTGCTGATTATCACATCCAGTATGCTTACCCCTCTTGTGGGAGTGGTACTTTGTTCCTGGGCATTTTGGTTTATGGATTCTAGGCACTTTTGTCCTACAGTGTTGGGAGCTAGAATAATGCTCCCAGTCTATGTTTGGGTATTTTCAGTCACCCAATATAATGTGGTTTGGAGGGCTTGATATATTCATGTATTCCAACATAGGCCAAGTGCAGTTCCTGGTGTTAGGATGGTAGTCTGTAGAAGGCTATAAACTGGAAGGTAGTTTTAGCCACTGTTACTTGACCATGGCTAGTCCATGCTGCTTCTTGTTGTGGTACCAACATGGGGGTGTGGTTATCCTTGACAATTATTGCTAGTCACCCTCCTTTTGTAGCTTGTTCCATGTTTTGAGGCTGTACAGCACAGTATGAGGTGTAACCTGGTATTGTTAGGGTGCTGTTGTGAGCCTTGACCCAGTTTTTCTGTTGCAGGACAGATATCAACATTCTCCATACTGGGGGAGTTTAGACTGCATGCATCTTGCTGTTTAGACTTCTGGCATTGGGTAGCATTACATCTAGGTTGTTATCCCTTGTGATACCTATGGAGGTGGGTTTGTGTTTTGAGCCTTACCTATTCAAGGCATGCTGTGGGTAACAACAGCCTTTGCCAGTATCCATATGGCCAGGACTGATAGGTGCATGCCACCCCTAGCAGGTGGAGCATCATGTCATGCTCAGCATGTCATCCCAGGCTGGCACACATTGGATCCCCTGTGACTAACAGCAATACTTCAGCCAATTATTGCAATTGATCATCTCATCGTCATATTGTGGCATCATGCTTGGTGAGGGTAGGATGTTAGTCAGGGTCATCAAGTTTGCATATACTACATGGTGTTACATTGCTTAACACATGGCATTCATGCCTCAGGTGGTGCTGCAGGGCTGCCTCTGTCGGATGCACATACTACACTCCCTGTACATGTTTGAGAGCAGGTTATGTCATTTTAGGCATCCCTGTTATTATATGAGTGAGTCAGAGGAGTATCATTCCCAGGGTTCCTACTGAGCCAGTGTATGTGCTATGCATTGCCTCTTTGCCAAGGCCAGGGCATACTGGGCATGCCTCCTTCAGCCTACTGGGGCAGGCTCAGGTTGTTCCTCCTCCGAGTCACACTCTGCCTGTGATGGCCTTGGCAATGGTGGGGGCTGTTTGGCCCGGCCCTATGCTGGTCCTGCTGCAGCTGTTTTCGCAAGATCATATTATGTAGCATAGCACATACCATGACAATTTGGGTACATGTAGTTGGTGAGTACTGCAAGGCTCCACCAGATGTGTCCAGACACCGGAACCGTGACTTGAGCAGCCCAAACACACGCTCTATTACATTACGTGTTTGTGCATGTGCCTCATTATGGCGTTCCTGTTCAGGTGTGTGTGCGTTTCTGATGGGTGTCATCAGCCACGGCTCGAGTGCATAGCCTGCATCCCCCACTAGGTGTCCATGTGGGATGCCCCCATTGGCAAATGTCTGGTACAGCTGCGTCAAATGCCAGATATGGGAATCATGGTAGCTCCCAGGGCAGCCAGCACACACATTCATTATTATGCCCTGGGCATCACACACGACCTGGCAGTTGATGGAGGGGAAGCCCTTGTGGTTTATGTAGGCCCTACCCCTCTCACCAGCTGGTGCTTTGATGCGTATGTGCGTGCAGTCTATTGCACCCACTACCTCAGGGTATTCCGCTATTTGCTGGAAGAGACGCATATTGCTGGCCAATACCTCACGGGCATTGGGGAAATATACATGATCACCGACATGTGCTGACATGGCATCCAGGAACTGGTGCAGTACCGTGGAGGCTGATGCCGGTGATATCCCCATCATATCACCAGTTGGTCTCTGGAAGGTACCTGTTGCTAGTATTCTTAGGCCAACACATACCTCGGTTTCCACTGGGATGGGTTCCCCTCTGTTGGTTCTGTGTGTGAGGCGTGGCCTGCACAGCTCGACAATTTGCTGCAGGAGGTCTCTGTCCACTCTATAGCACTCCACTATCTCCAGCTCATGTAACCCATGGTAGGTGACCCTGGGCCTGTACCCTCTTCTCCATCTCCTCACTGTGGGTTGTCTGGCACCATTTGCATTGTCACCACCCTCAGCAAGTAGCCTATGTCTCCTTATGACAGCTATGGCAGCCCCTAGCATTTCTGCTCTGAGTTCAGCTTTTTCAGTTTTCACTTCTAATAGCTTACTCCTGTCTTGCAGTGTCTCTTGAGAGAAACATCCTGCACTGCTGTTTGCAGAGTTTTAAGTGTTTGGCTGGGCTACTATTCTGCCTGTGTAATTGCCTGCTTCTAATTGTTTTCACCTGCTAGCTCCAGTAGTATTCCCTGCTAGCTTCCTACTAATTCTGTTGTTTCCTTTTTCCTTTCTGTTTCCTCAGGGGGGGAGCAACGCTCATACCAGCAGAAACACGCTCACAGTGGCTTACACGCGCGCACACAGGCTTACACAGTTTAGAATCTTCTTATTCGGGTTAAAACGCGTGCACACCAGTGCAAACAGTCTTACAAGTCTGCCAACAGGCTCCCACATGTTCAGTCTGCCTTACACGTGCACACACTGCCCTACTCGCGCCTCATGGCGTGCACACATGCGCATGCACACCCAGCAAGAAACTTTGGTGTAAGCAACAGTGTACACCTTACATTTCTTGACTTTCCCATGCTTATCTTGTGGCACTCCTCTTTCCATGATATGTGTCTGACATCTGTCATGTAACACTGACCTCCAATGAACTGCATTTCTTTCTGCCATTCCCCCTGTGATGTCACCTATTTCCTACTCTGTTCCTCCCCCTTATGTAACTCTTACACTACTCAGAATGTGCTCATTTGCTATGTGACAGTGGAATTCAGTATCCTAACACTCATTTACATCAGATTGCCTACTAATACTTAGTTACATGTCGTAGACTCAGCTTCCCCCCTTAGCAACCACTAAACGGTGGCCATGTTGTTTTTGGTCTGCTGGTCCCTGCATTGTAAATCCATGTATTGCATAAAACCCACATTTGTGGGTTTATAATCTTCATTTTTATATTTTGTATAGCGCAGCCCGTTTGCGCGGGGCTGCACTGCGTTTAAATATTTATTTCTCATATTTGCATCGGGGTACCTTGCCAATGGCCACATATTTGGCCATTGGCATGCTGCCTGACACATATGCACCCTTTAGTTGGAGCTGACATGGCTCCATTGTGTTATTTGCAGAAACGTACTAAGTTGTCAACTGAGTACATTTCTGCAGCTAAAACGGCTCTTACACGGGCTGGTTTGGGCTTTGTGGATCACTAATCTACCTCATTTGCATGCCTTTCGGCTGCAAGTGAGGTGATTAGCATATCCACGCCCACTCCGTGTAAGAGACGCTTTAGCTGGTCTCTTACACGGAATTTCGGGCTGTTCCTGGATCGCAAGGGCTGCATGGAGTCTTACACTACTCTTAGACTCCGTGCAAGCCTTCATGAATCCTGCCCATTATCTAAATTCCTTTGGCATACAAAATCTGTCAAAATTAAATATGACAAACTATCCCTTGCAAAAGATTTAAGAGGCCTGGGCTTACCAGACTTTAAACTTTATTACACCATAATTACCTCTAGTAGATTGGTCCAAATAGCAAACTATGTTCCTAACGTGTCTAATTGGGCACCCCAATGGATCAAAATCTGGTATGGTCAAATTGAATCCCTTAAATTTAACCCCAAATCTCTCCCCTTCCTAAATTTAAACCAAAGTATTTTTTACATCAGGAAGTTACGCCCACTGTTCAAACATATGATACTAACTATTCAAAATGTATTTAAATCTATACAGCTATCCAATTCCCTTGCCTTCATGCAATCACTTCATCTAAACCCTAACCTGCTAATCAATAATCAACCAATAAATCTAACAAATCACCCTCTTATCAAAGAATTTACAATATGGGACATCTATAAATGGCAGGAAACTTCTATGTCTAAATGAAGAATAAAATTGAAACTCCCTAAAAATATACTAATGCTCTTAATCAGATTATGTATATAATTAAAGTTAAACTACCTCAAACTAAAACAGATTAAGTTGATATTAATTCAGCTATCTTAATATTTCAAAATCTAGCAAATGAAGGAAATACTTTATCTAGGGCCAATAAAGTCATAAAGAGTATAACATCTCAGACTTCCTTATTATTCTGAACTTATTGGCAGGACAAAAGTCAATTCATTACACATGATAAAAAGGCCATCAGGAACACTATTAAGTTTATTCCCTTCAAACAGCTGTTGTATACCCAAATTATGATTTATGCAACATTCTATAGAAAAAAAGTCTACATTCTAGAATAATAATAAAATCAACTGTACAGTCTGAGTCATTAACAGTGAATTACAATTGAAATTTTACATTCTGCGATAATAGTAGTAAAAATCTAGCAACAGAGCAGTCTAAGGGTCATCAACAGTGAATTACAATTGAGGACGAGAAACTGTTGGAAATAAACTATTAACAAGATTTGGAGGTTAAGGAGGAGTAGGAGGGCAAATGATGTGAGTGCAGAGATGATGCACAGGAGGAATGGAGGACAGAATGCAGGGCAGTCATTACACAAGGCCCTATATATAACTTTTTTGGTATTATAGTTACCACCTGCTGAAGTTTTCACCATATTTTTATGATAAGAGCAATTAGATGAGTTGCACCCCATTAAGTACTCACAGAAAGTGCGGTTAGGTGGCCCACAAATTTTAGTGCTTATGTTGTCCTTATTTTTCTTCTTTTCCACACAGCTATGTATGCTCCTCCTCTTTTTATATACAAAAGTAGGGTGTTTTCCTAAAACCCTTACAAGCTGTTGATTGTTGGTGAGGATGGCCCAGTTCTCCTTAGTAATGGCTTTAACTGCAGTGAAATCAAAGGTGTAAGTTAGAATGCATCTCTCCTTACTTTTCTCTTATTTTGGGATAGGGTGGCCTTGTTGCATAATTCTAACAAAAGGCCTATTCCATAGAGGGTCATTGGTAATCTTAGAATCTCTAATGGGATCCAGGATCACATGTAGCATGGTATCCTCTGATTTTCTGATTTTTATTACTGAGGATCACTTGTCTGTGATGAATAAAGGTGTGCTGCTTTAGAACACTACCTAGTTTTCATGATTTTTTTGGGAATGATTTTTGGGAATTATTGTGACTGAGATCATCAATGAAGTTTTAAGACCACTAGTTTCTCTGTTTTTATTTTTTTCCTCAACTCTCATGGTGGAGAGGTTGGAACTAGACACATTAGTATGTTTGTTCATTCACTCCTTAAGATTTTCACACATCAATAGCCTAGTAAGTACCTATGAACCTATAAAAGTATGCTACAGTACAATAACATGTCTGGAACTATGCTAGTTTTTTAAAGTGATTGAAAAATGGAAATCATATTTTTTCACCTGCAAATAAAAGCCTGATTTCATGAGTAAATGATCAGATTTTAGAGAACACATCTGATTTTTTTTTCAAGAAGAATGTTAGTGCATGCATCTTTGTTTTTGCTTGGAAATTTTTCATTTTTTCAGGCCTGATCGACAGTCTATCCTGCCATCTACTACAATTGTTTTTATTCACTGACCCATCACAAAAAAAAAAAAGAATTGTACAACTCCAGAGAATAGGGTGTCAGTAGCTGAGTGATATGCAACTGTATTGTGATTATAAGACTGTGTACTCTTCGACAGGTTTAACATCTTCCTGCTGGTCCGTCTGCCCTTTCTTATCTCCCGGCCATCTGCCAAGTGCCACATGAGTCACAGGACATCTGACACCACCCTACAATTGGAATTTAGTGCTGTTTGCATATTCATATCCCTTTCAGAACATCTCTGTCAACAAATGAGTTCAGTAACCAGACCATGGTGGGTGGAATACAGTCATAGCTTCGTCCCCCTATGCCATGAAATCAGCATCTTTTTTACTTAACTTTTCCAGGTAAAGTACACATCTTAAGATAAATTCTTTGAAAACTAGGCATTACATGCCTTTTTTGCAGACATATCCTCTGCATGTGAAGCCTTCTAGATACTATACTCAAGATTTCTAAAAATATTCCTGTTTCATATCCTTTCAAAGCCAGTTGTGCAACTCTTATGCAACTCTGTCAGACAAAGCAGTATAGAAACATTTCTGACCTCAGTACAGAGATTACCAGGTATTTTAACCACGAAACTTCCAGCAGCATGGTGACACACTAACTCAGTTCATGTTCTTTGTTGTTATTCAATGAAAGTGTATTTTTTGCCAAAATTTTCTTTATCTGATTGACCTAGCTAATCTCACTCCTAGGTGTCTAGAAATAAGAAAAAAATTTCAAGTATGGGGGTAATGCAGAGTTAGTGTGGCTCTGCTTTGACAGGTAAACAATGTCAAAAATGAGTAAATCCACACGGTTGGGGTGGCGGACATTTTAAGAAGCAAGCTTTTTATAACTACTAAATAAAGTACTGATTTCTATGATTGGCTTGTAAAAGCATTTTTTAACTTATTTAGTTATTCACCTTTCTGGAATGGATGAGGAAGTCAGACTGCCAGAATTATTTTATTTATTTATTTATTTATTTAACATTTCTTTTCCAGGAAGGTCTGATTGGACGGCGACCATTTTCAGCAGAGGCCTAGGGAGAAATGCTCCAGAAGCATGTCTTTGGAAAGTGAAAGCACCAAGAGGAAACCCAAGCAAATGCAGGAAGGACATGCAGACTTGGCACAGAAGGCACCCTGGCCGAGAATCAAACCAAACAACTTCTTGCTGTGAGCTGACAGTGCTAACCACCACACCACTGCACTACTCAGATAGTATAGGTCAAACTTACCATGACAATAGATGTTTGAATGATCACTGCTGTAGTAATCTTAGCTACATGAGTTATATTCTTCAGCAGATCACCAAAGTACCACCACGACTAGGAATAACAAATTAGAAGTTGCAGTCTGTTTATTGATCAAAATAGTAAGTGCTTTCTGGTTTTAACTAAACCCTTCATCAGACATATAACAAATGACATTATCAGGGCATTTAAATACAGAAAAAGGGACCAAAATGCATGTAAAATCTCAGTACATGTCATTCTTGTCCAATAGATGGTGGTAAAGACATATAAATCGTTCAGTATGAATACTGAACCCACTAATAAACTTTAAAATCAACATTGTTCTAAAAGTAATGAATATACTCTAAAAATATATATACATACATAGATGCTCTTAAAAATGTATATATATATATATATATATATATATATATATGTGCAATATGCATATATAAATTCATCATATAAAAATATATGTATAAAGAAGTATGTTTAAAAGCATTACTAATAAACTTTCTATTTATATGTATATACATAAGCATATAAATAATCATGATAAATTTTATATATATATATATATATATATATATATATATATATATATATATATATATATATATGATGCATAAATGAATAAAAACATATATGAAAATATATATAAATATAAATACATGCATACATATCCATATACAAACAAAACAACGTAAACATAAATATCCATATGCTTATATGCTGTATGTCTATTCATGTTTAGTGTTTCAATGGTCTGTCTCTGAGGAATGGCTTAATCGAAATCTTCTCATTTATGCCACTACATCTGTCAAACTGCATTCTTATTATCCATTTTATTTCTTGTTTTTTTGTATAATTCTTTATATTTCCCAATCTCTTATTTCTTTCAATCAACTCTATCTCCATAAAATTAAACTTATGACTTAAATCATGGTTTAATACATGTTTCGCTAATGCATTAGTTTCATCTTCACGATTTATGGCATAAACATACTCCCTCACTCTCTCCCTCAAGGTCCTGTTAGTTTTTCCTATGTAGAAACTAGCGCACTTTGTGCAATTGGCCAAATATATAAGGTCTCTAGATTTGCAGTCAGCATAATGTTTAAATGTATAAGTTCTATTATTATCAGGATGTATAAAAACATTAGAGCTTTGTATATATGAACATTGCATCTTCTACAGGGATAAGTCCCCTGTCTTTTTGACATTATTTTATTACCTTTGCCTTCCTCATAACAGAGCAGTCTTTTCAGTGATTTGTTATCACGATAGCCATATCTAGGCTTAGAGCCAATCAAAGTTCGAATTTCTTCATTTGTAGTTAAAATGGCCCAATTTCTATTGATAATATTACATATACTTCTATTGTTATTTGAATACTGTATATTTAACCTAACACATGCACTATTTGACTTAGTGTGCCTTGTCATTTGTACTGATTCAGTTTCACTGGTATTCTTTTTCTTAAAGTAAGGTCTTCCCTTCTTTTCTCTATCTATTACCACTAAATCATTAATAACATCACTTTCTTTCTTAGAATATCCTCTCACAGTAAGTTCATCCTTCAAAATGTTCAAGATTGATCTACATTTGATGTCATCACTGGTTAATTTAGATATTCTCCGTCCTTGATTGATGACCATATTCTGATATATGTGTGTAGGATGCATGCTAGTGCGATGAAGTAAACAATTTTTCCTACATGTCTTCCTGTATAGTGATGTTGTGAGGCTATTTTCTTCCCTTGTGATCAATACATCAAGAAATTCAATGGCTTTTTTGGACCATTTGCCCTCAAATCTCAGAAATGTAGTGGTTTGATTAAGACACTCAATAAACTGACATAAGTCTGTCTCCGTACCTTCCCATAGGAAAAAGACATCATCTACAAACCTCTTGTAGTATTTAATGTTCCTAGCATAGTTAGTATCAATGATAAATGTCTTTTCCCATTGGGCCATGACCAGATTGGCGTATGAGTTAGCACAAGGTGTTCCCATCGCCACACCTTTGGTCTGCAGGTAGTATTTATCAGCATATACAAAAACATTGTTTTCCAAAATTAGCTCAAGCAACAAAATATATTTTAACACTTCATCCTTATTAACATTTCTTGTATGTAAGATCTGTCTCAAATATTCCATCCCATCTATATTAGGTATTGTAGTAAATAGCGATTTCACATCAAGGCTTACTAACCAAGTTTCAAATAACCCATTGTTGTTGTTCGTGCATTCAAAGAGAGTTTCAAGAAAATCTTGAGTGTCCCTAACTATAGTATATGTCATTTGAACTATCCCTTTAAGTTGTTTTTCAACATAAATGGAGAGTGGTTCTGTTAACTACCCCCTACTTGAGACAATCGGTCTTATCTTGGGGTTTTGATGATTTTTATGGACTTCCGGAAGCCCTCTAAATGTTGGAACAATTGGTAATTCAACCAAAAAATATTTGGATAATGGATAATAAGAATGCAGTCTGACAGAGGTAGTGCACAAAGGAGAAAATTTCGATTAAGCCATTCCTCAGAGACAGACCATTGAAACACTAAACATGAATAGACATACAGCATATAAGCATATGGATATTTATGTTTATGTTGTTTTATCTGTATATGGATATGTATGCATGTATTTATATTTATATATATTTTCATATATGTTTTTATTCATTTATGCATCATATATATATATATATATATATATATATATATATATATATATATATAAAATGTATCATGATTATTTATATGCTTATGTATATACATATAAATAGAAAGTTTATTAGCAATGCTTTTGAACCATACTTCTTTATACATATATTTTTATATGATGAATTTATATATGCATATTGCACATATATATATATATATATATATATATATATATATATATATATATACATTTTTAAGAGCATCTATGTATGTATATATCTTTTTTAGAGTATATTCGTTACTTTTAGAACAATGTTGATTTTAAAGTTTATTAGTGGGTTCAGTATTCATACTGAACGATTTATATGTCTTTACCACCATCTAGTGGACAAGAATGACATGTACTGAGATTTTACATGCATTTTGGTGCCTTTTTGTATTTAAATGCCGTGATAATGTCATTTGTTATATGTCTGATGAAGGGTTTAGTTAAAACCACAAAGCACTTACAATTTTGATCAATAAACGGACTGCAACTTCTAATTTGTTATTCCTAGTCGTGGTGGTACTTTGGTGATCTGCTGAAGAATTTTCTGCATTTTTGCGTTTGCACCGTCTAGTACCTTTACCCCAAAGCTGTCTTCTGTATTTACTTGCATGAGTTATACCCTGCCAAGAATATAATGGCCACCCAGCTTCCAAAGCTTCAAGGCAACTGACTAAATGACAAGTTTGGGTGTGAAGCCCTTCAGAGTTTTAAGAAAGCAAAAGAGAGGGAGGGAGGCTGAGCCCTGAAAGAGCAATGTTAGGAACAACAAAAAATAAATGTCCATACCTTGCCATAAGAAATGCACCAAAAAAAACAAGGAAGACGGAGGAAGGGAGCAACTACTGCAGCAGCGAGCACTTGAACATCTACTGTTATGGTAAGTTACACTACTGCACTATGTTCTTCATATTAATCACTGTTGCAGTAGCCTTAGCTATATGGATAGATTATCACAGTTAACTATATTTGGGAGATGGAAGCAGAAGGGTCAAGGAGCCCCTGGAGAATGGTCCTAGCAAAGCTTGATCTAGACTTTGACAAGGAATCTAGCTTATAGTTGTTTGTAACAGTATGTACAGAGGACCAATTGGAAGTTGCTAGAATACTTCTAGACTCTAACACTTTCAAAAAAGCCATAGATTAAGTCAATGCACTGGTAGAGTAGGCCTTAACCCTGCCTGGAATAGATTTGTTATAGTGAGTATAGCCTTAGACAACCATTTGGAAATAGTCTGTTTTGACACAGGGTGTCCCTTCGTCTTACCTTCACAAGACATGAACAATTGATCCAAATATCTGAAAGATTTAGTTCTGTTTATTCATTTTTAGGTTCAGGAAATAAAAGAGTTAGTTTGGCTTAAAGTAAACTTGGATACCACTTTAGGCATGAAGGAAGGATTAGTTCTCAGACATACCCTGACCCTGTGGAAAATGAGATATAGTTGACTCCCCTCCTTGCAGAGATCAGAGCAATCAGTAAAACTGTTCTCCACGTTAAGAACCTCATATCAGTCAGATTAGCTGATACAGATGGAGCAATTGTTAGTTTCTCTAACACAAAATTAAAATCCCAAGGAGGGAGCATTGGTTTTGCAGGAGGCCTCTTATGCAAAACCCCTTTTAAGAACATTTTGACATGCATTGAAAGAGGCCAGTCCATAGGCAGACATGCTGAAATGGCCAATTAATGAACATTGATAGAGGAATAAATAAGGCCATAGGAGATTAACTGACACAAATACTGTAAAGCCAGAGAATAGCTGGCCCTGAATGGGTGCTGGTTATGTTCTTGGCAACAACAAGAATACCTTTTCCATTTGCAAAAATATATATTTCTCTAGTAGTAGTTTTCATACCTCCATTACTACCTGCTACACGTCTTCAGAAAACAGGTGCCTAAAAGGAATTAAGACCCTATCATCCAGGCAGCTAGTTGATGATGCTAGTTGATGATGATTGATGTCAGAGTGTATCAAACACCCCTAGTCTTGTGCGAGTAGATCCAGTCTGTGAAGACGCTTGTGGTAATTGACTTGGCCATTTTCAAAAGAAAGGAGAACCATGGTTGCCTGGGCCAGAAGGGAGTCACTACTATGATCTTAGGAGATTCCTTCTGAATATTCAGAAGTACACTGGATATTAGTGTAAAGGGTGGAAAAGCATGCAGGAACATTCCTGTCCAAAGAAAAAAAAGGCATATGTCTTCCAGGCCATCTTGCATGGAGTCCTGGAGCAGAATTTTGCCAGTTGATTGTTCAGAGAGGAGGCAAAGATGTCTACCTGAGGAATTCCCCACAGATGGAGCAAATCTTGGAAGACCCCCTGATTCATTCATGAGGGTCTTCCCTGGTTCTGCTCAGCTTGCCTGCTACACAGTTTTGCTCTGATGGAATGTAAGATGCCTTTAGGATGAGACTGCAATGTAAAGCTATATCCTATGCTAACATGGCTAGTCTGCAAAAGGGGTATGATCTGGTTGCTCTACCTTGATTATGTACTACATGACATGTTATCACTTGAAGAGGTTCCAGAGACCAAAGATGGTTCAGAGAGTTGGGTCCCTTGATCAGGGCAAGCATCGCTTTGATATTCATATACTTTCATGTGTCCTTGGTGTCCTACACCCCTGCACTTTTATCTTTCCAGAAAATAACTCCCCATGCAAATACCAAAGCATCTGTGGTGACTGACTGCCTTCTTGGAGCAGCAAGGGAGAATCCAAGTTTATGCAAGAGATCTCTCACCCACGAGAGGAATTTTGGCACTTTGAAAAAGACTCTGCATAGATAAGCAAGTCATCTAAATTAAGAAAAATGTGGACACCTTGTATCATGCAATGAGGTGTAATCAGAGCAAGTAACTTTGTGAACACTCTTTGTACAGTGGGTAGTCCAAAGGGTAATGCAGAGAATTGATAATGTGATCCAGACACAAAAAAACTTAAGGAACACCTGAAGTCTGGATGAATAGGGATGTGATGATAAGCATCTTTTAAATCTAGTGTTACCAGGAAACTTGAATGAGGAAAAAATAATAGGTTGTAAAGTGACAACATTTCATTTAGAATTGGGGCACTATCACAAACAGGTTTAGAAAAGAAAGATCTAGAACTGGTCTCCAACCATTTTCTTTCTTTGGCACTAGGAATATCCTCGAATAAAAACCCTTTGTCATTCTTCTCTCACTCCTTGGGACAGCATGTGAAGAAGAACAGGTGGAAAGAAGAGAGTCTGATCTGCAGGATGAGGAATGACCCCCTGGAAAGGAGGAATTTCCTCCAACTGCCATCTGTAACCTTTTTGAATGATTTTCAGAGCCCACTTGTCTGAAACAATCTGTTGCCAAAGAGAGAAATGGAGATTCAGACTTTCTGGAAGTGAAAAGGTGCCAGGGTGGAAGGAGGTCACAAGGTATCTTGAAAAGTCATTGAAAATTGTTGGACTGTCATTGGTTTTGGGAGGTTTGAGGCTTCTTTTTGGAACACCCTTGCTATTTCTTCTTAAATGTCATTTACATAAATACTGTTGAGGCTGTTTATTATTTTTTTTTCCAAAATTGGATGAGGATAAAAAATCCCTTGTACAATTTGGAAAAGGAGGGCTGAAATATAAGAGATTCCCTGGATCAGCTTGCCCAGTTTATCACACTTTTTAATCACCTCTGTAGTGTAGGGGACAAATGCTAAATTCTCTATCCAAAGGAGAATTTAAAATCTCAGTTTTGTACATTATCTGGGAGGTTCTGAGAATGCAGCCAAGCAAACCTCCTTAAAATAGTACCAGTGGCCATAATCCTCGAAGAAGTACCAACAGAGTCATACACACACTGAAAACAATGATTGACCTGTGCAGCAGAAGACACAAGTTATTAAAGCAGAGTTTTCTTCATACAAAGAAACTGCTGCTAAAACATTCTTCATCCTTTCACAATTCCTCAGAACCAACTTTAAAAAATCAAAGTTGCCAAAGAATAAAATTTTCCTAAACTTATCAGAAAGAGTAGGATTGGAATTAATTAAGTACTTAGCTGCAGTGGAATCAACTAAGGCTATATCTACTGGGTCAAGTTTAGGTATAGTATATATAACGTTAAAAGATTGAGGAACTTTATACATCTTATCTGTTTTTTAGGGACAGCTGGCTGACTATTAGCATTTTTGCAGGCAGTAAGAGACTCCTCCTCTCCTTTCTGATATACAGGATGTATGGGTGTAGGTTCTGGGAAGTCCCTTTGTAACAACTCATAGTATTTTCTGAGGGACTAAAATCGTGGTGACATTCTAGCAATAGTCTCAGAGAAAGAAAAACCCCTACAGGAAAAATGAGAAAATGAGCTCTCCTCAGAGTCTTAATTAGAAATCTAAGGAAAAAACCCTGAATCCATCCCTGCATCTTGTTTAGATTTAGAATCCTGAATCTCTTCAGGAAAAGAGGAATCCCTCTTTCTTATACCAGAAACTCCTTTACAAGATGAGCCCGTAGTGGGAATTAAATCCTGAGCTAGTATCAGTAAACTACTCCTTTACAAAGAAATTTGAGGAGGTTAGATACATGCTTGGTTTTCTGTTTCTTTTTGACAGAAAAAATGGGACCAACCATGTTACTAATAGTGATGGACAAACTTCCCTCTCCCAGGACTGACAGGAGTGTTGCTCCCTTGCCAACTGAGGGGACTCCAACAGCCACAGAAGATGTGGCTAACTTCCTGTCCATAGTGGCTATAGATGCTACAAAAGATGAGTGGTCTGAGGTACAGCAAATGACCACAGGAGATTCATCCACCTGCAGTTGAGACAAATTGCTATCCTGGTGTGGAAGCAAAAGCTGCTTGCTTAACCTTTTCTTTTTGTGGCTGTAAGAAGGCTCGACTGTGGGAGCAGTAGTGCATTTCATGTTCAGGCCGAAAATGGTGTCTCTTTCCAGTGGAAGACAAGCAGCAAATGCCGGTAAAACTACCAGTCCAAAAGAATTACATTTTTGACAGAGAAAAAACAATAAACTCACTTTAAAACACTATGGCAGTCCCACAATGGAAAAATAAATACAATTTCTCCACAGAAACTATGATTTCAGTTAGTGAGTGCTTCGTTTAATGGCACATTGCAGTCTCAAGGGTGTCCATTAAATAGTAATACTCACTCCTAGCTTTAAAATAACTTTCCTGAAGAAGAAAGCAATAAAAAATTTAAAAATTTAATAAAATGGAAGTTTTTTTACCTCAAGGGGCACTTATTTTCAAATACAAGCTGACCATCACTCAGCCTCGGAAAAGCATACTCTTCGGTAGCGTATAACTCTGGAGTGCATTGCACCCACACTTCTCCTTTAGTCGGCTCAGCTAAAGCTACCTCACAGTTTGGGAGCATGGAAGGCACATTGAAGCTTTGGAAGCTGGCCAGCCATTATATCCTTGGCAGCATATAACCCATATAGCTAAGGTTACTGCAGCAGTGATCAACATGATAACCATCAAATTCATTCCAAAAAACAATTCTCTGTTGTAGCAAAGAAAATAGAAGCAGGGAAATCTGCCAATGGCAAGCTGTATATCAGTATGACTCATAACTATTTGGTTAGGCTTTTCAAAACTCACTGCTTCCTTAATCTAACCTTAAACTATGAGCAGCCCAGACTATATGAACCTAGCCAGGCATCAAAGTTTAATCTATACCAGCAAATTAAAATTCCAGCAGCGGATTGCATCTGAGTTTTTGACCTTGAAAAACGTGGCATATTAGTGCCGATTAAACCTACATGTTTAAAAAGACACAGCAAGACAGCACCTTCATGGTTGCAGTGTTAAGAAATAATAAAAAAGGACACACAGATAAACAGCAAATACAGTGGTAAATTAGGAAATTACCAAATAGTTAATTGTTTTTGTCCACAAAATAACAAAGATTTCATCAGGACGTGTTCTGTACTGTATTTGCCTTTTATGAGTATGCCTCCATGTTGTTCAGTAATTGAATCTGGAATTTTAATTTTAAAATAAACATTCAACTTTATTTTTTCAGCTTGTTTGTCAACTAAACAGTGCCTCTGTTGTCAGACAAGCAATATAATAAGAGAATAAAAATAAGTTTGCAATAAAGTATATTATTACAACAATCAAAGCAATTACTGTGTTAACTTTAAACTCTTCAGCAACCTCAGAATATAGTATGTTTATAGATATTCTAATATTAGCAATATTTCTAACATTCTGTACATTTCCAATTCATTATAAACAATGTTTTAAGAATTTCAGATGACTAAGCAATTTTGTATTGAAAGACGCATTTCATACTTTCATATCAGTATGGACAGTACAGTTTTAACAGTTGTTTACGGCTCCATATATAAGCCCCTTTGCATCCAATTTGTGGGAGGAAACTCCCCATATCCCCAAACTTAAATATTCCTACTTCAAGGGCACACAACAGTGTAGAAAAAAGAAGAAAATTCCACTGTCAGTGAAAGTTGTTTCAGCTGTTTTACTTGAATAGGTTGTCACTCGCCTAAGGAGTTGTCGATCCATTGACACATTTCCAGTGTTAGATACGGGATACAGGGTGAGGACTGAGAAAATCAAAGCATTTATAGGGATGAATATGTTTAATTTTTATGTTCAGTGGAGTTTTTTTTTTCAGTCTTCTCTTTACTTGAAGTCAGAGTCATTGCTTTCTTCAGAGGAGCTTGGTTGTCTGTACATATTCTGATTATGGGATTTTTTTCTATAATATGATGTATGTAATTTTGAGTTTTTCATTTTAATACATACTGCCACAGATTTTCATCAAAGGCCTTTGAATCCTTAACATTAATCTGAAATGCCACCATTTCATGCAGCTAGATCCCTATTTAATAACCAAAATAAAGGGCACAACTTTTCATCAAAAATGTATAGTTATTACATATATACAGGCTGCAGGATAAACAGAACCACTACCCGAAGAATCAGAAATAGACATAAGCAATAACTATGCTTTTCATAACTGGAAAAAGGATATTGCATACAGATAAAAAAACTACATCTTTCACTTTTTATATATAACAGCCATGATTTTACTTCACTTTGAACATAAACATTATGGGCAATTTCTTGCAACGTGTAATTTAATACTGAGTTTGATTCAGGCTCCGTACTCTGGTAATATCAAGTATTTAAAAAGAAAAAATATATAAAATTATTTTCTTTTTTCTCAGTATTCAAAAGTGGCATAGAAAATGTAGACTGCAACACATTTATTTTTTTATACAAAATTTCAGGATGTCTTTAAATATGTACTTTATATTTGAATCTAGTTTAAAAAGAAAAATGTAATGTATTTTGCTCATGTACATTGTGTTTGCCATGTGTAATTGTTTTTGTTTTTATGGCTATTTTTTATCTAGTTACCAAGATAAAAATCTAAGCATTTTTAGTTATATGATAAATTCATCAAGATGTAAGTTTGCTAAAGTCTCAATATATCCTATCAAAGCAAAGTGTTAAAAGATTAAAATATGGTCGTGTTAAATAGTGATGCAATGGAAAAATCTGATTGTTGAACTAAATTCAACTAAATAGTTTAAAAAGTTCACTGGTTATTGAATGAATGTTTAGAAGAAAGTCTTGTCCTGGATAAAAGCACAAGGAAATATGTTAAAAGGGGTCCACTTTACATGGTCGACATTTCAGAAAGTCGACTTTCATATGACCGAGACCCTATGAACGACTTTCAGAATGCTGACTATGTAAAGTAAACATAAACACACAACAAACACTTACCTTAAACTGTTAGCAGGGCGGCTCTGCCCCCCACACCCCCGTAACTTAAATATACTAACTCCGAGATCGCACTACAGTGCTAAGTGGGAAATTTTCCCATTCCGCACTGTGCGGAGATAGCGGTTCCCCATGGTCGGCTTTTCAAAAGTCGATCATATGGTCTCGGCCATATGAAAGTCGACTTTATGAAAAGTCAACCATGTGAAGGGGACCCGTTAAAAGGTACTTCTTTCCTGCATAAATATCATCATTTTAGTTTTTGTACCATGTGCTTGCTACTTACTAAATCATACTATGTGCAGACTCAGATGCCATTTGAGAGTGATGCATTATAATTAAGTATCGCATATTTTACTGGTGCGCGTGTGCACATATAGATTGTACAGTGTTTTAACATTTAATATATGGATGATGTTTTACCTCATTGCTCACTCCCCATTTTTAGAAAACATTTTTTTTGCTGAAGTTACAAAGGGCCATGGATGATTGAGCTCCTCACTTCAAATATTTATGCATTTGTTTGAAGATATATGTTAAACTTAACGTATCTCCCATGTTTTAGTGGACCCATCAAGATATTTGCGATAGTGCTAGAGGAAGAGGCTTTACACATTATTCATAAAAATGTAAGGCTGATGAAGAGTAGCCAATAGGAATTGGGTATTTTTTAATATTTCCCTATTTCATGGAATGGGGTTAGATATGCACTTTTAAACAAAATATTATCATACCTAATGTGTTTATCTTTATATAAATGAATACCCAGCCATATTACCCCCATTCTGTGAAACACAAAAAGTTTAAAAAATACCCATTCACTGTTGTGTAGTGCTTTGCCAGTTCTATTCATTTTAAAATCCTCATTTTAGGTGCATCAGGACATTTTCAGCACTTTAATTTGCTTTTACCTCTTCATCCTTTACCCGCTTCTCCTTTACTTATGAGAGAGCATTAACTATCAAACTCTCCATCTTTTTTGTGATCTGTATGTTAATGTCACTGCTGGGCTTTAGAATGTCTTTCAGAGAATGTGATGCACTATACAAAATCAAAAATCTGCTGCATAGTTTGTCATAATGAAAACTTGCCTACATTCCGGCACCAAGGAATTAACAGCCAACACTGGATTCATTTCCATAACTGCTTTAGTAGATAGACGAAAGTAATATGATGAGTAAAACTGTCAAAATAGGTTTAATTAATGCAAAAATGGATGTAAATACAACTTGTTATAATTCTTATGTTCATGAACTGTTGGCAAGAATTTTGATAATTAAGGATTTTATTTTTACTTATTATTCCACATATTTAAGACATGCTAGTTTGGAGCCCAGTACAGGACTTTGCTTTCTGTATAAATGCAGTATGTGTGTTCATGAATGAATACCAGCTTAGCTTGATTAGGCTTGAATGACTGGGAGGCTGGGTATGGTGACATTAACTGGTAGCAGTACAAAGCTTGCTGCCATTCTTTCTGGACATCTATTTTAGGCCGTACCATTTTCATTTAAATGTTTTCTTATCACTTGGGTTTTGACCAATGGCTCATCTTCCTACACCCTACTGACCTATTCCTAACTCTTTCAGGTGCCTGGGTAAAAGTCATATACTTTATTTATTTATTTATTTTATTTTACATTTGTTTACCGGGCTAGTCCAACTGGATATAAATCCCTTTTCAGCAGAGGCCTGGGGAGAAAAGCTCCACAGTGATCAAAACAGACATTGAGTATCATAATAAAATACAATTTTGTAGGAGGAAACAAACACGGAAGGCCAAAGTATACATACAATTAAATTGGCTAATTAGAAGAAAAGCAAATAATAGAAAAGATAGGTTGATTATGACAGAGTTCAGTAGGAGGTATAAAAGGTAGGATCTGGATATATAGGAAAAAAAGAATTAGTTAGTGGGCCAGCCAAGAAGGAAGGCAGTGATCAAAAGATTTAGTCTGGTTTAGTGCATGGACATAACCAATGAGAGCTAAAGAATAGTTTAAGGTTAGTTTTGAATTGGTTGAGAGAGGTAGCTAGTCTTAGGTTATTTGGTAGGGAATTCCATAGTTTTCCTATGGAATTGGCATAGAGAGCATCGCCCCCTGAGTTATTAGATTTAGTTGTTTGTACCATGAGACTATTAGAGGAACGAAGACTAGTTAGATTGGAATAGGGGGTTAAAAGTTTGGACAATGAGGGTTTTTTTTCTGGTTCTTTGATCATTTTAAATGCTTCATTAAGTTGGTTAAACTTAAGAAGATTGGGGAGTTCTAACCAGCCTAGTTTTCTTAGGTTAAGGCAATGGTGAGTACGGTATGGTTCACCAGTTATGAATTTGGCAATGTGGTTGTAAGCTACAGAGAGTTTGCTGAGCTCAGTTTTTTTGAGGAAGGAAAGTACTGGAGAGGCATAAAGTAGGGTGGAGAGAAGGTGAGTACGTGCAATAGTTAGTTTAGTATGGGGCGTAAGAAAGTTCTTAATTCTATACAAGGAACCAAGTTTCTTGTTAACTGTTTTTATAGTTTGGCTGATGTGAATATCAAATTTGAGCTTATGGTCAATTGTGACACCTAGTAATTTGGTGTTGGTGACAGGCTCAATGATGGTCCCATTAGTGGACTGAACATGGAAGGTCATATTATTAGGGAGTGGAGGGTATAGCCCTAAAGAAGAGGCTAAGGTGGGGAGAATTAGTAGTAGGTTAGTTTTTTTCGGGTTTAGGATAAGTTTCCGTTTAGTAAACCATTTTTCCACTTCAGTAAAGCAGTGTTGGGTGGTTTTCTGGAGGTTACTGAGAGAGAGGTCAGAGCAAATCAACGTAGAGTCATCTGCATATTGAATGCAGGTGGCTTTAGGGATGACTGTGTGGAGGTCGTTTATGAATACAGAGAAAAGAAGGGGGCCAAGTATGGAACCTTGGGGAACTCCTATTGTATTAGGTAGTAGGTGGAATAGTTTACTTTGCCACTGGACAGCCTGTTGTCTACCAGAGAGGTAAGCATTAAACCAGTTTAGGGCTGGTTTATCAAGGTGAAGGTTATCAAGGGTTTGTAGTAAGAGTTGATGATTGACCATGTCAAAGGCTTTTGACAGATCAAGAAATAGAGCAGAAGTAATTTGTTTGTTGTTACGGTTGCTGTTGATTGTGTCAACAAAGGATAGGAGAGCAGTGGTAGTACTATGATGAGGGCGAAAGCCATGTTGAGCTTTGGACAAAAGATTATTTAGCGTGAGATAATGTAGGAGTTGTTTGTGAGCACATCTTTCCATTAATTTTGCAATAGGTGACAGTATTGCTATCGGTCGATAGTTAGAGGTTTCTGTGGAGGAACCCCCCTTGTGAAGAGGGATGACGTAGGATATTTTCCAAAGAGAGGGGATTGTGCCTTCTGTAATAGTCCTGTTAATTAAGATAGAAATGGGGTAGGCTATAACATCTGATGCTATTTGTAAGTATTCAGCTGGGAGACGATCAGCCGATAGAGTGGATGGTTTGAGTTTTTTCAATAGGGTTCTGATATAGGAGGTGGGTATTGGTTGGAGGTTAAAGGAAGGTGGGTCTTTGGCAGTAGTAGTAGTAATAGAGGGGGAAGAAGAAGGTAGCTGACTGGCTAGTGACTGGACGGTCTCAGTGAAAAAAGTGTTGAAAGTGTTGGCTATTTCTACAGGATCTTTACCAATAAGTTTCTCTGGGGTTGGGGTAGAGGACTTCCCAGAATAAAGGAGTTTATTGAAACCTGACCAAAACTTCTTTGGGTTATTCTGGTGTCTATCCTGGAGGTGACAAAAGTAGTTCTTTTTATCCCGGGTTATGTCTGATTTAGTTGAATTTCTGAGCTCCTGAAATTTAATGCGGTCTAGGCGTGCTTTTGTGGTTCCACTTGTCCCAAGCTTGGTTTCTAAGCTTAATTTTTAATTTAGTTTCCTTGGTAAGCCAAGGTGCAATCCGGACCTTTGATCTGATGAGTCGGTTAGGAGCATGAGACTCAAGTATGTTTAGAAATGTGTCATTAAAGAATGACACACTCTCCTCGAGGGGAAGTGTTTTTAACATGGACCAGTTGCAGGATTTAAGTTCAGCCAAGAATAGTCTTGGAAGAAATTTTTTCTTATTTCTAACATGTCTATATATGGGAGGATTAGTACAGGTCATTTTATGTTTCATAATGAAAGTGACAAGGTGGTCACTGAGGTCATTTGGGAGGGTCCCACTGGTATATTTTGGTGTATCTTTATTGGTAAGAATCCAGTCTATGGTGCTATCTTTTTGATTAGAGTTTCCAAGTCTTGTTGGAGAAGTGATGGTTTGGGAGAAGCCATGTAAGTTAATGGGCAGAGGATTCTTCTGGTCAGAGAACTTGGACCAGTCTATGTTAAAGTCACCCAGTATAATTGTTTCTTGTGGGTAGTTCATAGTTAGCCAAGATAAGGTTATTTCCAGGGTGTCTTGGTTATTACCTGGTGGGATGTAAACTACAATGAGGTTGATGCTTTTATGGTTGTTTATGCATATTTTCAGGGAAATTAGTTCACTATTGGAGATCTTAGGGGGTTATAAAGAATTCAGTATGATATTCAATGTGCTTCTAAACATAACAGCTATTCCCCCTCCCTTTTTTTAATTCGGTCTACCCTAAGCATATTATACCCAGGTGGGAGAATCTCTTCATCCTTATTGGAAGGTTTGAGCCAGGTTTCAGTTAGACACATGATGTCTGGGAGATGAGTGGCTAGTAAAGCATGTAGATTGTGAACTTTGTTATTAATACTTCTAACATTTAGATGGAAGATGAGAAGAGAGCTAGAGGTTCTTAAAGATGGGTTAGGGGTAATATAGTCTGGGTTTGTGGTTGGGCCTGGGTTAGGGTGAATATCACCATCCTTGGCAATGCATTTTTTCAGATGATCAATCAGTTTTAGTAGTTTGCATATTATCTTTAGGCTATATTTTGTAGTTGTAACTTTTGGGTGACGTAGCGTTAGGTATACACCTTTATAACAGAATGTTGTAGTGGTGAAGTTAGAAGGAGAAATCAGATTAGTGGGAGGATTTGAGTAATAGGAGGTGAGACCATTGGGGACGTGAATGCCCTGGAGAGTTAGGGTTTCATATCTGGATGAGAAATAGAGGATAAGTAAAAGTAGAGGTATAGTTGGGATAACAGAATTTTTTAGTTTGCCCATTGTTCTGAAAAATGAAATAGCTTAAGGAATGGGAGGGATTAGGTAGACCTGCTGAGATATTGGTGGATAGATGGGATGGTGGGAGGAGAGGTCTAAATTAGAGGGAGCCTATGATTGGTTCAGGATTGAGTGGGATGGGTTTCTAACTGGAATAAATGTAGAGATAGCAGGGGCGGGTGGGATTAGGGGGCAGGGTGGGGAGCGGAGCAAGCCCGAGCGAAGCGAGGGCGAAGCGGAGCGGGGATACACCAGTCAGGAGTTTGCAGGGTCTTAAGACCTGCTGCGTGTGAGTATAGAGGCTACTTTTTTAAGGTTAAAGTGTTTCCTTCTTTTGAGACCTAGTGGTTGGTGAATAGTTGGCAAGTATACCCTATTAATTCCCTGGCTGGGCGGCCTCATCAGCCCATTCATTCTCAAAAGAGATGAAAGTTGGACAGTAGGGGACAGTCCACTAGACCTACCAGACTCTGCTCTGCTCCCTGGATCTCCTAACCCTGCAACAACTTTCTTGATCTCTGCTAGTGCTGCATACAGTGGGAAAGCATGTGTGCCACTACACATATCGTTCCCCCTGGCTTTGTGATGTCCACCCTAGGCAGCATGTACTCTGTAGGTACATTCTGCAAAGGTGTGACACCTACCGCTGCTCCCTCTAGGCATCACACAAGAAGCAAGCCCATGCAATCTTACTCCCACAGAGTGGGAGAGCTGGCAACGGTCACTCCTATCCATCCTGCCCTGACCATCTGTTCCAGCATCCATGCACTAAATAAACACAGATTTTTTATGTTATAACCAAAACTTCAAACCTTTCTGCTATGGGGTAAGCTTTCAGTAACATTTCTTTGTCTGCTCAGATTAAATCTATGAAAAGCTAGAGCATTTTTTTCTTAGGAAGAGTATATGTCTGCAAGAGGAGGAGGATGAAGAGGAAGATGACTATTAGAAAATATGAACTACTGCACCTGGGAATAACATTGCTAAACAGTGAATAGGAGAAGTGTAAAGGCCTCTTGATATTATGGTAGAAGATGTTTACTGGTTGCTTTGAAAGCAATATTACTAAATAGGTAAAAGGCGTGTATAAGTGAGGGGATGCCTGAACCAGAGAGGGAAAGATGCATATATCTGTGTTGGATTGACTGGTGCAGATGTTCTGTTTGCTGTCAAAAGAGAAAATGCTTTTGGATTCAGTCTGAGCAATAGATGAGAGAGTCGAGTAATTAAAGATGAAGACATTTATAGGAAGAGCCAGCATATTGAACAAAATGAGATAGACAAGTGAGGACAGAGAAACTTGTGGAAAGAGAGAATATGAACCAAGGCATATAAAATGTAAGAATGGAATGTAGGCTCATTAAATGGCATTATGGAGATAAATCATGTAGATGTATAGGAAGGGCTCCGGTAAGGATTTATGAGCATATGTAACATAAGCCATTAGTAAGGGGATGCAGAATTTTGTAGCTGGAAACCAAATCATCAGGAAGCAGAAATGTGTGGTTTTAGAAGTGCAAGTAAAACAGTTAGCACTTGCAAAGCTGGTGAATTCATTTCTGTTAGGAAAGCAGAATTAAGGAAGAATTAATCAGTGAAAATCAATGGATTCAACCAAAATGTATTGCACTAGAGGACAATGTTAACAGTATGTATAAACATATATAAAAAAGTAATTGAGCAAATTTCTTGTTTCGTTGTTTACATGGGATGAGATACTTATGCATGCATATGCATGTCTGTGTAAGGGGATCTCACACATACACACATTTACATGGGATGAGGTAGTTATGCATGCATAAGCATGTCTGTGTTTGGGGATCTCACACATGCACACATTTACATGGGATGAGGTAGTTATACATGCATATGCATGTCTGTGTTTGGGGATCTCACACATGCACACATTTACATGGGATGAGGTAGTTATACATGCACATGCATGTCTGTGTATTGAGATCTCACACATACACACATTTACATGGGATGAGGTAATTATACATGCATATGCATGTCTGTGTGTGGGGATCTCACACATGCACACATTTACATGGGATGAGGTAGTTATACATGCACATGCATGTCTGTGTATTGAGATCTCACACATACACACATTTACATAGGATGAGGTAGTTATACATGCATACGCATGTCTGTGTGTGGGGATCTCACACATATACACATTTACATGAGATGAGGTAGTTATACATGCATATGCATGTCTGTGTGTGGGGATCTCACACATACACACATTTACATGGGATGAGGCAGTTATACATGCATATGCATGTCTGTGTGTGGGGATCTCACACATACACACATTTACATGGGATGAGGTAGTTATACATGCATATGCATGCCTGTGTGTGGGGATCTCACACATGCACACATTTACATGGGATGAGGTAGTTATACATGCATATGCATGTCTGTATAAGGGGATCTCACACATACACACATTTACATGGGATGAGGTAGTTATGCATGCATATGCATGTCTGTGTGTGAGGATCTCACACATACACACATTTACATGGGATGAGGTAGTTATACATGCATATGCATGTCTGTGTGTGGGGATCTCACACATACACACATGCACAGAGAAGCTGAAGAGCCATTGGAAGAACATGGGCACTCCTTGGATGATGATGTTGAGAAAGCCAGATGCTTTAAAATTTGAAAAGGGTAATACATTCATCCTTTTTCTTCCCAAGTTGGTGCAGTCCAGGCGATAGTAAATTTAGAGATTAGTGGTAGCAGGATACAGTCCCTATACGTGGGATGAGGTACAGTGGGCACAATCCCCCATAAATAACATGTATTTGAAAATAATTAATTACATATGTTGTGGGAGGTTCATCTGTGGTAGATCATGCTAGGTAGCTGTAGCTTTGATAAGGTCAAACAGACTATGCAGTTGTAACTGGTAACTTTATGGGAACATGTAAGTGAATGATCTGGACTTTATAAGTGCTTTTGATTTATTATCTCATAAAAGTACTAGAGAAAAGTTAAGATGGTAAATGGTCCTAAAAAGTACAATGAGTATCCAAATGGATGTAGTGGAGACTTCGGCATGTTTTAGTAAAGGGTCAGGGATAGTAAGGACAGTGGAAGCTGGGATGCCACAGGGATAAACACTTGGCCTGTGAAGCTACAGAGCTCAATTTTCAGTATTGTTGTGAACCTAACTGTAAAAGATGGTTGTCTACAGATGAATTGAAAAATATATATTTTTTATGTTTTACCAAATTGGTTGGCCCTGCTGAGCAGTACAGATTGTCTCCATAGAGAATAACACCCAGACTTACACAATACTTATAATGTACTCATCTGGAAATATAATCAGATACAGACAGTAAACACACATTTATGTGTAGTAGAATAAACAATACAGAATAAAGTATGCAGTGATTGATACAGGAGACAATACAGAATAAAATATGAAATATTTGTGATTCCTATCATAAGCTCAAAGTCACACAACAGTAACTGTAAAACAAGGTTGCCTGGCAGACTTCTTTGAAAAGTTCTACATTGTTTGATACAATACCTCATTAAGGCATTGTCAACAAACTTCCTGGTGGGGATTTGAAACCAAGAAGGAAGGAAAGTAATCCTAATATTTCTTTTAGTGTCTAATATGTAGTCACTTAAACTGATAAAGCTGCTGTCTGTATCACCTCTTCCATTTCCTTTCCTGTTTTGAAAAATCTGTTTGGCCTGGTGTTTTTCTTCCAGGTAGCAGATAGACAAATTACCTAGGCTTCACATTTCACGTTTTTTTTTTTTCATTTGTCGGTTTGTTTCTTGAGTGATGCTTAAATACATAGAGCATATATGCGGCCTTGTCTTCTCTGATAAGTCTCAAGCCCTATGAAAAGTACATGCACTTTTTCACTCCCTGGTGGTGATTTGAAACAAGGAAGTAAGGAAAATAATAAGTTATAATCCTGTCTCTTTTTGTCTCTGGTGTGCAGTCTTTAAACTGAGAGCTCCTGTCTGTATTACCTGTTCCATTTTTTTTTTTTTGAGAAATCTGTTTGGCTGGTATTTTTGTTCTAGGTGGCAGATAGACAAATTACCTAGGCGCCACATTTCACATTTTTTCCTTGGTAATTTTGTTTCTTGAGTGATACTTAAATACATGCAGTTCATCTGTGGTCTTGTGTTCTCTGATAAGACTCAAGGAGTACAAAAACTACAAGCACTGTTTGACTCCCTGCTCGTGATTTTCCCATATATCCTACCATTCCTTGCTCTGATTTTTAATCTTTGTGATTTTTAACTTGACTGCTCTTACTGCAAATTGAGCTTTAAAAGCTCCTCGTTTGTACACTGCTTTTGATATCTTGAATTATTTATTTGTTTTCCCCTGTGCCTGTTTTGAAAAAAAAAAAGTGCATTCTGACTCTTATAGTCCATTCTGCTATTTTACTTGCTCTGAATTCGTTGTCTAGCTACTTTTTGGATAAGGTAGAATATTTTTACACTCCAGCAAGCACTTTCTGTGTTTTTACATCAAGAGAACTGAGGATTTTCCATCTAGTAGCAGTAGCTGGTCTGTACAGGCTGAGAAACACACTGGAGAGCCTTGAGTGTGGTAATTTTTTGGCCAGGAGACTTATTAGTCACCTTACCTTGTTTTAGTGCCCATATAAAATCTGCACAATTGAGCAACTCTTGGCTCATTTCCACAAAGCAAAGTACTTTACTGAATAATCACACTTTTATAAACTGTTTAAAGCACACTGATGTTATCTTGAATTAGTTATTGACGCTCCTTGTGCCTTTGTTTTTTTTTGTTTTTTTTTTTTTTTTAGTTTGTTGTAGCATTGCACTTTGGACATTCTCTTACTGTGTTTTTACTTAAAGAGGACTGGCACTATTCATCATGTGGTAGTGGTTGTTTACCTAGTCTAGCTGAGTTTGGGAGCATGCAGTGTAGTTGTTTTATTGGAGAGAGGACTCAGTACTAATTTTTCTGTAGTTTTAGTGCTGATATAAATTTGGTATGTTTGCGAGGAGCTGCTCACCATGCCAGTGCCCTGTACAGATGCAAACATCAAGCAAATGTTCCCTGTATGGCTACCCATAAAACAGTGATAGATAAAATACCTTGCACACTGACAAGCTTAAAGTAGTTACTTTGTATTCCATGTGGCAATACGATTAAATTTAGTATAGCCTAGTTTGCCTCCACCATCCTCCTCCAAAAAATCACCCTTAATAGCCTTCTGTTAACTCTAATATGCCACACCCTTGTAAGTCGTCAATTAGGAGGACTGGACAACATGGATATGCAATTTCCTAACCTCTCTGTAGCCAGTCTGGTGGATATGGATATCATGAGATAATGTGGCAAGTTTCTCGTATTTACTAATAATCACTTAATCCTAAAAGTAACAGATACAGTATGAGAGAGGTTTACATACAAATGTCACCAAAAGCTAAACTCTTACATACAAGCACAGATCAGGTCGCCAAAAATACACAGACAACAGCCACCACACATAGCACATAACACACAGACATACCAGCACATGTTGAGGTACTTAAGCGCAATCTTCCTAAACAACAAAGGCATTCTAGACTGCCCACTGGCAAAGATTATCCTCAACAACTCTAAAAAGCACTCAACAAAAGCTTCACCTAACACCATACATGTACACTCAGTTGAGCCGAAACTTTAAAGCCCATAAGACAAACAAACACACTTCCCAGGACTCTAGTCATAGGGGACTCCGTTGTAGGACATGCTGACATCCTCTAACTAAGCTGAAAAGGAAAAGATAGCAGTTATTTGCCTATGTGGAACCAGAATTTTCCAAATTACGCATGTAATTAAGTCACTGCACCACAGGTACCAGAAAGATTCCATCATAGTCTACGCAGGTGTAAATGACCTAAGACATAACTCTCTAGACCAAAGGGACATTGGAGAACTTTCTGTATGAGTATATTCTCAGGTTGGTATGAGCCTAGTATTGAGTAGCATGTTACCTTCACCAAGGATGATGCCGCAATACAAACAAAAGATGATTGATTTTGACAGTTGGCTTTCTTCAGGAATTCAGTATTTGTCATAATGATAAGGCATGGTTACCAGACCCCACTGCTTTTCCAAGGATGGTCTGCACCTGACCCCTCTAGGCTTTCGAATACTGGCTAAAACATTACCCTGCTCCATAGAGCCTTTTTAGGCAATACCAATTTGACAAACCTACCAACACAGCAAAATCTGCTCAGCTGAACCTCAAAGTGTAATTGCTCAATGCCAAGATCCTAAACAAAAAAATACACTTCTTACAAGCCCTCCTCACCCTGGAGAATATAGACATCTGTGCAGTTGCTGAGACAGAGTTTAATGCTGTAGAGAGTACCTCAGCAGTGCAAGGTTTCAGTGCCTTCCACACTTTTATACCAGTAGCTGCACAGACAGGGACTAAAGGTGAACATGTCTTAATAGACACCAATAACAAGCATATCTCTAAGTTGGTTAAAAGGGATGGCATGCTGGAAGTTCTGAACATGCAGGTCATTATAGTTAAAATCCTGTACCATATCTAAAGCAAGCTATAGGTCACCCTCTATGTTACACAAAACTCATAGGGCAAACTTAGATTCACTGGAGACACCATCCAGTCTAACACCTTACTCATGTTTGACTTTAAGCACCCTTCTATAGACTGGAAATCCTACATGGCCTCAAATCTTTAGGCACAATGATTCCTGGACTTTGAAAATACAAGCACCCCTTGACCAGTTAGTGCATATGCCCACTTGAGTTTTCAAAATTCCTGTCATCATACTCACAAATATGACAGAATATTGCACCCTCTTCAATGTCATGTCCTTGCTGGTAAAGTCCAGTCATAAAGCTGTCTCCTTTAAAATCAAAATCAACACAGTAACCACAGTAAATCCAACAACAGTTAGGAACTATTCGAAAGCAAACTACCTTTCATTAAGTAATAGTATGTTAAACTTCACTGCTCCTCTAAACCCAAAGAAGACAGCAGCCCATGCAGATTTGTTCACATAAACTCTGTATAACCATGGCAATGGCTGCAGAGGGGCTGCTGAACCTATCAGAAGTAAGCCCAAAACTAATTCCAAAAACAAACCACCCTGGTGGCATCCCAAATTGAACATGTTATACAACAAAAGAAAAACAAATCATTGCTAAAAATCAGGAAGTGTAACTCCCATAAAGATTAGAATTCTCTCATCAAGCTAAACAGATAATTAAGAGGGATAATCAATTACAATAAATCCAATTTTGAGGTTAAGATAGCCTCCCAAGCAAAAGGCAACCACAAGACCTTCGGGTATGTTAGAAACTTAAAAGCAGAACACAGCAGTGTGCTGAACTGGTGGTTAATAGTGCCACATTCAGTGAGCCAGGTGATATAGTGGATCTGCTGGCTGACAAATTCAGTTCTAACTTTACTCCCCACTCACCTCCAGCCACCTCCCAAGAAATAACTTCAAGAATGACCCTTCCATCTTTAAACAGCAAGCATGGCCTGGCTATGCTCACTAAGGCCAACAACACAGCCTCAGTAATATTCCAGGATACCTCCTGAATAGTCTAAAATATGACCTGTCAGGGCCACTGGAGTTATTATTTCAATATAGTCTCAAAACAGGCTTCATGCCAAAACAATGGAATACTGCAATGGTCTTCTTTCTTCATAAGGGCAGATCATCAACAGATCAGGGAAACTACAGGCCTTTTAGTCTGACTAGTCTTATATGCAAAACTGTGGAAATAATTACTATGAAAATAATCAACAAAGACATAGGAGACCTTCAGACACTGGCTGCATCCTAGTTTGCCTTTGTCAAAAAAGGTCATGCCTACTGAACCTGGTGAACTTCATTGAGAAGGTTACCAAGGCAATAGATAAGGGTAAAGCACTGCATACTGCCTACCTTGACATGGCTAAGGCATTTGATAGAATACCCCACAAAGACATTGTTAACAAATTTATGGAATTAGGCAGAAATCCCTATATAATGAACCAGATAGCCAGCTAACTCACAGATAGGCCCCAGGAAGTTAGGATTTGTGGGACCACCTCCACACAGAGGAAGGTTACCAGTGGAGTCCCTCAGGGTTCTGTGCTGGACTCGCTCCTCTTTACCATCTACTTCTCAGAAGTCGAGGCCAATTTCAAAGGCCTCTGACTGACCTTGTTCACAGATGATTGCAAACTGGGAGTAATCACAGAATTCTCCCAATATACAAACATCTTACAAGAGGGTCTAACTCAGACAAATGACTGGTGCCAAAGCCAAGGCTTAAACTTATTGCCAAGAAATGTATTACTGAATATTTTGAAAAGCTGGCCACCCCAGGAAAATACATCATCAGTAAAACACCTGTCAGAGTTGACCCATTAGTCAGGGACCTGGGAACAATGTAGACTGTAGGCTGGCTTTCGACCAACATGTGTTCAAAGTAGTAAAGAAATCCTTCTATGTTGCTCAGCTTATAAGTAAGGAAGTCATTGTACCACTATACAGCCCTCTACAGACCCATCATTTAGTAAAATGCCTCCTCCTTATGTACCTGACCAGACACATGCAGCAACTGGAACATCTGCAAGGGCTCCTTATGCAAGAGTACAGGGCACAAACCCATATGCAGATCACCTCAAAGCCTACTGAGAGGTGATCTATGCTTGGCATATAAGACATCCCTGGGCCCTGCTCTGATGAACCTTTTGCACACTGCAAAACAAACAGCATTAGAACTACTAGATCTCAAGATCTAAATTTTGCTTGCAACATAAACAGGACATGTTGGAGAGAGAGATGTGTACCTCAGATAATTCCCATTCTCTGGAACAGGCTTCCCATCCATGTGAAACAAAGTCCCTTCTAAACCCTCTTTAAGTTTAACTTGGACCATTGAATGAGATATTGAAAATTCACCCCTGGTCTAGCACCCATGTCTCTGATGGACATAGGCCGTCAGTAAATCACGACATAATCAACAATCACCCCCTATATAATCATATAAAAGAATATTATTTGTGGGACACATTTGGGTTGCACAGGTAGGCTTATAGAGACCCTAGTGGCCATTAGCCTCATATACACTTATAGATCTCTGTGTGAACAAAGTAGTAGCAGTTTTAATTTGTTGCCAAAATGGGTAGTGTTGGGTTACACCACTGGGAGGAAGAAATAATGATTGTGTTAATTGGCTATAAAGGCTGCCTAAGAATTATTTTATAATGGAAATTAAGGACTTAGTCCAATATGAATGTGGTTCTAGTTCTGTAAACAGGCATTGATGTGCATAAGCAAGGAGTTGGTATATTTTCCCATTGTATAATAGCTACGCTTCACGTGGAGTGTTCAAACCCATACTGCAACTTTTAATAAAGATATACAAACTTTGTATAATAAGATGAGCCCTATGATGTTTGACTACTCTGGGTCTTTGTATACTGGAGGATAATGAAGATAAGGTTGACAGAGCTTCTGAGATATTAAATCTGAGGGTGGGAGGTTGGCATAATGGTTAAGGTGTTTACCTTACAGACACAAGATGCAGGGTTTGATTCTCACATGCGGTAATTGGCTACGCTTAAAATGGCCCATAAGAGCAGATGACCTAGTACTTGCCTATGAACCTATGACTTCTGATATGTGATTGAAAATGCAAGAAAAATATGAAATGGAGAAAGGAACATATCCATCTTATAAAGGATATTTATTTGTAATAGAGAAAATGCATTTTTGGAAAATGCTGGAACACAGATGCAGTGTTCTGCTTAAAAAGCTATCAGAGAGGTAGATAACTGCTACATTCATGAAGAGTGTGTTGGAATTCAGAGGCGTAATAAGCAGCCACACACCTCTGTCAACTCAGTACATTTATCTACTCTTATTTGTTAGCTTTTCTGTATGTCCCTTTGCTCAGTGTCTCAGTTGGCTGACACTGTGTTGACACACCCTGTCCAGGTATGCCACCTTTTGCTGCAGCAAAGGCTCACTAGCACTGCATATCTTCTGACAGATGACTGCATGGTTCAGAGTCACCGTACGTACGTAGCACGTAACACTGACTCTTCAAGTTGCCTTTGAACTTGAAAAAGTCAGTTATGTCTTTTATGGGCAGCACAATTTTTGCATCCCACCACCAAGCACACACATTTTGTACTACACATAGTGCCTGGACTACAGAATACCTTTAAACTGCCCCGGATTTTGATTCAAAGTTAACCCTGCCCCTCTTAATTCCTTCTAAAACTGGTGGCTTTTGGAGAAAAGGCAGCAATTTGCACTTAATAAATAATGACAATAATTAGAGTTATAGGCATCTTTTACTTCAGAAAATGAACCTTTTCTTACTCTGTCAATGTCTAAAGTTAATAGTACTAATATTTTAAAAGTGTCTCTGACTGTCCCTAATTATCTCTGGAGATGTCCTGATCCTGTTGAGATTTGTGCCTAATTTATTGAGTGTGATGTCTGGGAATATACAAAACTAGCATACGAGTTACATGAGGTACCACAATGTATGCTCAGTAGTTTAACACAATCAGTGCAAGTTAATATAGAAGTACAAACTTAACACTGAAGTTAACCACATGTCTATACTATTACCTACAAAAATAGCAATTTTGGGGTTACTGTTATTCTTTCCCCTGTACTGCTCAATCAACACTTGGAAAATAAATACCTGAATAATGTCAAACTATTGTTTCAAAAGCACTGTGATTTCTGTGCTGTCGTGAGTCTGATAGCTTCTGAACTGCCATCCTTCATTTCATAAAATCTGCTAGGGTGTCTGCCTCATATGACCTTTGTTTGACATAATATATTAATCATAATTTTATGTTGCACACTCAGTAGTGATGGCACCTGTTTATTATACTAAATAGTTACCATGGCTCTCCACGTCTTCCTTCTCTTGTTCTTTCATGCTTATTTAGCCGTCTGCACTACTGCATTTATTCCTTATAACTAAGTACAAATTCACCATGAAGTCCTTATCCATACATATGCATGTCTTTCCCTTTCCACGTCTCTCTGGGTAGTATTCATTGCCTTTTCCCCTCATCTACTTATTCCGTCAGTGCACATTTTTCACTAGTCATTTCTCTCCACGGTCTTATCACGCTTTATCATGAGCAGCCTTCGTTACGTATACAATTAAACTGCTACTGCAACTTTCTTTATGCTCAACATTACACCTGCTGTTACAACTACCCTGTTGTGCTCTGCAAGCGTTTACGTATTGTCTAATGATGTAGTGTGTTAAATCTAACAGATGTACTTCTGTTAAATAACTTTCCTCAGTTGTATTATGCACATTAAACAATAATTCCATTTTCCCCCATTTTAATCTGTTATTAGCTAATAACATCAGGACCCAAACATGGCCTAGGCTTTGTGTGACATTTATGTTCAGCGTTTTTTTTAAGTAAGTAAGCAATTTTGTACGTTAATGAATGAATGTCGAATTATAAGAGGATGGAAATAAGAAGGAAAACAATTACTGTTAGCAGTGGGAGCTGCCATTTCCAAGGCATAAGCAGGATGTTATAGTAGTCTTGATAAAATCAACCAAACTCTGTGCTTATTACTAGAGTGGCAAGAGACAATAATGGTGATAGATGGAAATAATCACTTTAGTACACTAGGAAAAAGTACTTATCAGTCTGACACGTGAGGTGGAATACATGCAACAGCTATCTGGCAAATACATACTGTAAAAGTAAAGTAGTTTGGAAATTACTGCATTAGAAAGATCAAAATAATTGGTGCAAACTGGACATGATGCACACTTAAGTATCGCATTTTACTAGCTAGCTACTGGTTATCTTTATTTAGATACAAATAACAAACAGCTGACAGGTATTTGCAAACTACAGAAGCATTTCTGCACATTTTCTAAAGAAGGACTTGAACGGGGAATATTACTACTTGCAAATGAGAATGGTATTGGGAAATAAGAAGAATGTTCTCGTTAAGTTTATAATGGCTATTAGCTAGATAATGAATGTTGCAGGCCTGTGTTGTGCATATACACATTATGGATGGAAGACTTGAGACTTGTGAATTTTGAATTAAAAAGAAAGAACATGCTTTATCAATCCTAAAATCCAGTTATAGTTTCATTGTTCATGTAAAGAATAAACAGCCTCCATTAAATCGATTATCTATGCAGATAGCCACATTTTCATTAAAAGTTAAACATCACTCTCCTTGGTACAGAGGAGTTGCTACATAAAAATGTGGTAATAGTAGCATAAATGTTAATTCATGGGATCACTGTCACATTTAATATATTTCAGTATGTGGAAAGGTTTTATGACAAAGCCTGTAGACTTTTTTTTCCCTGCAAGACATTTGGCTGTTCCTAGAGCATGCTTTCTTACTTAATGAGTGTCTAATGTATCATACCCTGGGGAAGCAGCTCTAAGTATAAAACATTTTTCAAAGCATTAGAGTGTAATATTTAGATAGAAGCAAATAAAGATAACCATATAGCTCATTATTCTCCAGGGCAATATCCTTTCTAATGATTTGAAATTTGCAAAGTGAATATCCTGCCTCTCAGTATTTGTATCCTTCTAGTCACCTTGAAGTTATAGTCTGGTTCTCCTTAACATGTTTTAACATCAGTTCTCTATACATTGTACCAGGTTTGCAGACAGAATTACAACTGGATTAAGTGATAATGAAGAATTCAGTAACTTTGTATTACTGCAATCACTTATGCAACCCATATTGCCAAAAGACATTGACAGTCGGATATTCAAGGACAGTGATTTCAATTCACAGAAATGGAAAAACATATATATGCTTTCTCAGACACTTCTTCACTTTTGAGTATGCAATGCACTGCTCAAGGATGCAACATAATATATAATAAGGAACACAATAAAATTGTTACTACAAGTAAATGTTTTACAGAGGCGTCAACCAAATATTTACTAAAACAGCATGATGTCTTGCAGTCTGTAGAAGAGTGTAGGCTGAGTAACTTAATTCATTTGTATTTAGCTGTATTGGTTGCATTTATATAAATCAAACTATATTAAATGCATGCAGTGCCCCATAAGTGGCAAGCATTGATTATTTAACCAGTTCATAAACTATGTCTTTAATATTTGTGGGATCAAATGCGCTGGGTAGGATGGAGTAAATCTGTGTGTGACTTCCACACCTGTTAGATATTTTAATTACGTTCCATGCCCAAATTTCTTTTTTTTAAATATGAGACAGTATTAGTTGTGTGATATTCAAATACAGAGCCTGTGTAAACACCTTGTTTCAGTCCTTGAACACTGGTAAACAAACTTCTATTGTTTTGTGACATGTCCGTGCTTTTAATGAGTAAGAAAAGTATTTAAAAATCTGATTTCATGCCTCAGTGCATCCTGATGAATATGGTGCTTTGTTTAAATTTATTTAAAATTGCACAATTTAGAGTTAGTTAATCTACTGCAGAGACTTATTGGGAGGAGAACAGGACTAGTTTAAAGTTTGTTGTTAACATTTATTCATTCGGTTATTCATTCGTTTACTCTTAATTTCAGCTAGGATACTGGTTGGTGTGATCTTTATATGTGCAAAAAATAATGTTAAAGATTAAACCTAAAAACTGGAATTATGGAAAGTAAGTTCTTATTGTTTCCCAGAAAAAAAATAAAATGAAACATAAACTTTTCGTCAAGGAAACCCCAAATACCTTTCACTCCAAAGTGCAAGATCATCACTTTCAAGATTATAATCATTTCATTATTTTCAAAAGATAAATCATTAATCACAAATTAAGCCATCTGTGGCTTCCAAAATTGGTTTACCTCATGTGGCATGGTGTTGTTTCTTCTGATAAAGAGGTTTAAGTGACATTAATCAAAAAGGTCCTGAGTGTGGTGGGTCGTTCAAAACACATTGTTTGCAACGGGAAACATTATTTTCTGATAATAACCACTGACATGTTGGGACAACTACAATTTTCTTTGGCTAAGGTGGTCCGGAAGTGGGTTACATGACTTAGGAGGATACACTGGGCATTGTTTCCTGCATGCAGGCTGCACAGAATTTGCTGCCAGTATAGAAAGTATTTGATACATATGCAAGTGTATTTGGTTTTCATTTTATGTAATTGCCCTGATGCGATCACTTTAGGTAAATTTTGGATCGGCAAAGAGTATATTGATCATTTCCATTAGCCATCTCCTGTGCTTTAAGCAGTACTCCAGGCATCAAACTAGACAGGCTTGCCTTCTTCTTGACTGCCTGAAAAATTTTTTTTGCAAGATTGCTTCTGCCTCATAGAATAACTTTCATTCTGAGATTACTTCCATACAACATCTCGCTTAATTTATGAATCAACTAAAGGAACACCTTGTGAATGAATATAAATGCTGCTGCTTTAAAGACAAAGGTCAGATACACTTTCGCCTTACAATACATCACTATCGCACATGTTAACTTGTATTTTTGACTACTTGACCAATCAGCCTAAGACACGCTTCTTCCCTTAACCAGATTATTGATTTCTTCGACTCCTACTCTCCGACAGTGTTTGTTGAATTAGTTCACTTGAAAGATGTTACTTAATGTGTCTGCAGAATATTTCACTTGTAAATGTTGTACTGAATGTGTTTGCCAATATAGACCTGTGATGTTTACATTATATGTTTCTTAACAAAGGCTGAAAAGGATCTTGTATCCATTCTTTAACATGGTTAACAAACATCAGATTAGTAAATAAAAAACCCTTCTTACTGTAAAAAAAAAAAACAGAAAAAAAAATCAATACAGACTAACAGCAGGACCACAAATACATTTTCAGTACAAGCATCTGTACAAATCAGCTTGATATACAAATGACATATAATTATTTATAAAATTCCAGTAGCTGTGTTGGCACAAGTCATACATCCACTGCCCTACTTCTCCCTAGCAGTACCTCCAATTGTCACAATGAATATATTTTATTCTTGACAAAACACATCTGGCATACTTGAGTTGCTTCCTCAGGAGCAAGATATGAATATAAATTCCACATGGTGAATTCAAATCCGACACTCAGACATGAGAAACATTAAGATAATTAAACTGTGTAGCAGACCACATGCCTTTAGCTCAAGATCTAGTACAGTCTTTAGAAATATATTTATAAAATCAATGCGTGGCTTAAATCAGTGTATCATTGTATGTTAAAGTGTTCATTTCACAAATATGGAGCTCTTAGAACATACGCTTACCATTATCAGAACAAGTTTCCATTCATCAAAGCATGCTTCCATTCATCAAAGCATGCTTCCATTCATCAAAGCATGCTTCCATTTGTTTATAGCTTGTTACCACAGCCCATCCATGCCTCCAGATGAGGATGTAAAATTCTCTGTAGTTTTAGAAGAAATTTCTATAAGCAGCAACTGCCCAAGCCTAGGTGATTTCAATTACCTTGCCACTGACTAGAGCATTTCCACCTCTCATGTAGAGTATGCTCAGATTTTTTTGTTTAACAGGTAAACAGAAATTCCCTGGGTCTAACAGTCAGCAGTCCGACTAGGAGATAAAATGTTCATGACCTGGTCCTTACAAATATGATTATCTGTTCATCCACCCAGTCTCTCCCTCGCCATTTAAGGCAAACCACAAACTTATTAGATTTACTCTCAGCACCTCCATCCCCCACTAGATTCAGTAACTCCCAATTTAGGGACTACAAATAGACAAGTGCACTTTATGCAATTATATCATGACTTTTATAGATTTATCCATGACATTGTCACCCCTGACCCTTAATCAGCAGCCATTAACACTAACAATATTTATGCCTAGTTAGAAAAATGCATAGATCTAGCAGTCACAACCAGAGTAAATAGAACATTTAAAATCAAACCAGCCTGGTGGTTAATTGATATAAATAAACTTTATAACAAGAGAAAAAAACACCTTAAACTTTACAGTAAGATCAGATATCATCATCATGATTTCAGTATAAAAAATAACACTCACCAAAACAATGAAAAATACTATAAGGACCAGTAAGGCAACCCATGATTGAAGATTAACATCAGATATGAATGATACATCGGAGTCCTTCTACAGTTATATTAGAAAACTAATAAATAACACTCAACATTGCTCTGAACTTTACTATAATGGGACCCATCACTCCAATCCCAAAGACATTTCAAATATAGTAGCAAATATATTTTCCACTAACTTCTCCCCTGAAACCGTTATTCAACACCAAATGTCTCTTAATCTCTCACACCTCTACTATCATCAAGGAACATGATCTTAAGGTCTTTTTTTAAGCCAAAAGTCTTTTCTCTGAGTCCTGATAATATAGTAGGCTGTTTCATAAACAGCACTCAGCACCAAACATGCTCTCACTGAACCTTTCCACATCTTGTTTGTCCTAAGCGTAGTGCCAGGGTATCTCTCAGAATCCTAGTGCATGACAGTGGTGATGTCCCTGTAGAAGGGTGGCTACACCACAGACCTATCAGCCTTATGAGTGTGACCTATAAAACCATGAGTTGCATAATAACTGATATCATCAGTTATTATGTTCAGAATGCTATCAGCATGCCACACAACAATTTGGCTTCATCAAGAGTAGATCATGCCTACTAAATTATGTTAAATTCTTTGGCAATGCCACTAAAGTGGGCTACAGTAGTAATACAGGTCATACTGCTTGTCCTAATTTGGCTGAGGCATTGGATCACATTTTGCATGCTTGAATTTGAAAAATTAGAATAAATATGAAAAGTAGAGGCTGGGGACTCCCACATATCCAAATGTATGCACTAACATAACATCCTTCCCTGCGGAAAAACAGATATAAAAGATGTTAAGCAAAGACAGTAAGAGAGAGGAAGATGCTGAGAAGCTTACTAAACAACATAAATGAGCAGCACTAAAAGAACTGGGATGCATGGCTGAGGAAAAGGGAACTTTAAAAAACTATGGGGAACAGAAGGGCAGGGGCAAAGATAGCAAAGAAAACTGAAAATTCTGGAGGAAAAGTGGAATATCTCAAAAGGAGGATTTGGTATGTAGACAAAAGGAGGGTAGGGAAATATTAAAACAATTGAAGACTTAATACAGAATACCAGAGGCCCATTTCTGGAAGTATCTAATACTCAGAGAGACCTGGAAACCGAATATAGAGAGGGCAACAGGAGGAAGGAATAGGCAGGAAGGGATGGCAAAAGGAGACAGGATGGCACCTCAGAGGAAATGGAAGAGGTTAGGGAGACAAAGGATCAAACAGATCTATGAAGCATTATGTGAAAGAAGGGACGAGGTCAAAGAAGAGAGGATGAGAAAGATTTGGGGAATGGAGGAAGGGTGGAAGGTTGCTGCTGGATACCAGTAGGAGACTATTCATGCAAGGAAGCACATTGACAAAACTACAGAAAGCAGAAGGTCAAAGCCAGAGAATACTACAGTATATAGATAGTAGCTAACCCCAGAAAGATTGGTAAAGGAAAGTAGAAAGAAGGATAGTATATGGTAGAGCCATCAAGAGGAAGAGGCAGGAGTGATGTACATTTTCTAAAACTGTGTGTAGACACAAGACGTCCAGAAACAGAATAAAATAAAAAAAGATCCACCAGTAGTCAACACAAGTTATTTAATGAGGAGACCAAGTTATTTTGTTCCAGTAATAGGAACTCCATCAAAATAAAGTACATAACAGAAAATGAACATCTGAAAACAAAATTTCACCAATAAAAAATTACAAATAATGCATATATAATAAGTTAACACAATTAAATCCTCAGAAAAAATCCATTTAAAGTCATACGCTAAGAAAAATTGTTGTGTCTTCCGGCTTTTCCCGGTTAGGGGTCACCACAGTGGAACTCCGGTCCACTAATGATTGGCAGTAGATTTTTACGTGCCAAGTGTGCTACATGAACTCAATGAGGAACTAAACCCACACATAAGGCTGCTGTTTAATCTTAGCCTTACCACAGGATACGTACCCAAAGAGTGGCGCACGGCAACTGTGGTCCCACTCCACAAAGGCGGTGCTTCTACGGACCCTGGTAATTACCGCCCCATAAGCTTAACAAGCCTGGTCTGCAAAGCTATGGAGAGGATCATAATGGAACTTATAAATAAATACATAGGGGACCTACAGACATTGGATCCTACCCAATTCGGCTTTGTCAAGGGCAGATCTTGCCTCTTGAACTTGGTCGACTTTTTTGAAACAGTCACCAAGGCCATTGATGAGGGTAAGGCAGTTCACACAGCCTACCTTGACCTTGCAAAAGCTTTCGACACAATACCCCAGTCGGGTATCACAGAAAAGCTCACCAGCTTAAATGTAAACCCATATGTCACAAGATGGGTTGCAAACTGGCTCAAGGACAGAACCCACAGGGTTAGAGTTGCTGGTGCCATGTCAGACTCCAAGCCGGTCACAAGTGGTGTCCCACAGGGCTCAGTCCTGGGCCCACTCTTGTTCGGCATCTACTTTTCAGAAGTGCAGGCAAACATAGGAAGATTGTGGCTGACAAAGTTTGCAGATGACTGCAAACTGGGCCATAGTTGAAAATCCATCAGACACAGATATCCTTCAGAGAGGTCTCATAGAAACGGATAACTGGTGCCAGAGCCATGGCCTTAAGCTAAACACCAAAAAATGTATAGTCATACCCTTTGGTAAAAACAAGGTAACCCCAAGTTACCACATAGGTGGCAATCCATTAAGCACAGAAGAGTTTATCAGGGACCTGGGGACCCAAGTTGACAGTAACCTTTCTTTTGACACTCACATTGCCAAAGTGGTTAGGAGGACCTTCTACATTGCCCACCTGATTATGAAGGGATTCACATCCAGATCAAGGGAGGTCATTGTTCCCCTGTACTCTTCACTTATCAGACCAATGATTGAGTACAATGCCCCATTCGGAATGTATCTTACCCGACACCTGCAGCAATTGGAAAGACCCCAAAAGTTCCTCACCAAAAGGATAAAGGGGCTCAAAAATATGCCATATGCTGCCCGACTGAAGAAACTCCAGCTCTGTTCAGTCGCATACCGTCTGCTCAGAGGTGACCTGTGCCTGACATACAAGGCCATGTCCAACCCAGAATTAATGGACATGCTCCACCTCAAAAAAATCCAAATCCACCAGAGCCACAAGAGCAAGAGACTTAAACCTCAACACGGATATAAATAGGACGTGCTGGAGGGACAGATTCATCACCCAGAGACTCCCTATGCTATGGAACAGAATCCCGGTCCATGTGAGACAGAGCACCTCGCTGGCTCTGTTCAAGAGGAATCTTGACCAGTGGATGGGAGATCGTAGGTTTACCCCGGGGATCATCTCTGTATCACTGCTGGACAGAGGCACGGCAAACTAATGGGTATAGTATTCTTCAACCTAAGGGGTGGTGAAAGCCACACAACTCTGGCTAGGCTTATAAATGCCCTAGGGCAGATAGCCTAGTATGAACCTATGAACCTATAAGTTTCCGGCCCTGACGCACAACCTGATGCACAATGTACACCCATTCACACATGTCTCCACACAGAAGACGCTCTAGCTGAGAATCGAACAGGACAACATCTTACTGTCGGGTGACAATGCTCCCACAGCACCACCACTGCTGTATACGCTAAGAAAAATAAAGAAGTATATAATGTATAAATATATCTGTAAAAAGTGTAAGAAGCACATGACTCTGAAGCAACACATGCCAAGTGAAAGTCATGTACCTCTAACCTTTATAACACTTCACATGATGAATGGGATACTATTTATTCATTACAACGTGATAAGAATGTGATTGTGAAACCAGCGGACAAGGGGGGAGGGATTGTTCTGTTAGACTATGAAATGTATCACACTAGTATGTTGAATATGCTAAAAGATGTCGCTACTTATACAAAGATCGAATACTCTGATTTGAATAGATTAATCAATGAAGTACATCAAGAACTTTATGATTTTTTAATGTGTCGACAAATTGACCATGATTTGTATTCTTATTTTTTAGTTGAACAACCTAGGATACCATACATAAAAGGTTTGCCCAAGGTTCATAAAAATATATTACCACCTCCCTTGCGTCCCATAGTTGTAGGTGATGGTTGGATCACTGAAACCATGTCAGTCTTCATTGAAAAGAAACTTAGACCTATAGTTAACAAAATTCCATCCATTCTTAAGGACACATATCAACTGTTAGAAGTTTTAACACAATTTGATAAAGGTCTCCCTAGAGACTGCCTTCTAATAACCATGGATATGAAAAACCTCTTCACTTCCATCCCGAACAACTATGGGAGTGAAGCCATCAGATACCTTATTAAGGATAGTGAACTTTTTAATAGTGAAGACCAGATCCTTCTTAATGCACTTTTAATGCACTTTTACAATTAGTACTTAACAACAATGTCTTTATGTATGGTAAAGAACTTTTTTTACAGCAGTGGGGAGTGGCCATGGGCACTCCCTGTGCAAATACTTATGCGAACCTTGTTGTTCATTATTGGGAATATACACATCTCTTTAATAATCCTCACTTTCAAAAAATATTACTCTATAAACGTTTTGTCGACGATGTTCTCATTTTCTGGAAGGGGACCATAGATTAGTTTAAATTATTAGTTGAATATTTGGAATCAACTACTTCTTTTTTTAGATTCACTATGGAGTATTCTGACACAATGATAGATTTTTTGGATATCACCATCAGAAAAGATACATTAGGTTTCTTACACACTTCTATCTATAGAAAACCGTGTTGGAAAAAAACACGCTTTTAGAATTTAATAGCATGCATCCGAGACACGTTTTTAAAAATATTATAAAAAGCCAATTCATGAGAGTTCAGAAAATATGTAGTGACTTTGATGATGTTTCTGTACAGATAGCTAATTTAGAATGCACGTTCATAGATAGAGGATATGACTCTAAACTAATTAATTCAGTTAAACAGTCTCTCAAGTTGACGGAAACATCATATGAGAGCAGCATGGGACAATACACCACACGATGTAACGACAGATCTGATAAATATGCTCTGAATTTTCAGACTAGATATACCAGTGACAATAAGTATATCACCAACATCATTAAAAAGAACTGGCACATTTTACACACAGATACAGACATTAAAAAATTGGTAGGGGAAAGACCTGTGTTTGTTTATAAAAATAGTAAGAATTTAAAAAGATTACTATGTATATAAAAGTTTAAAGAGGACAATCCACCAGTCATCTTGAAGTCTTCACTATATAAAGTAGGAACATACCCATGCAATGCCTGCAACATGTGTGTTCATATTTCCAAGGAACAAGACTTTAAGCATCCTTTAATAGATTTTTGTTTTAGACCTAAATTCAAAGGTAATTGCACTAGTTCGAACCTGATATACCTTGCAGACTGTTGTCACTGCGATGCATTTTATATAGGCACGACAACAAGATCACTAAAAGAAAGGATCTATAATCACTTACATGATATAAAAAAGAATGACACAAAGAATGCATTATTTAAACATATAAAGGACAATGCTGGACATAGTTTTAGGTTCAGGATACTACAAATTACAAAACCCAATAAACGAAAAGGTGATATATTGAATGAATTAGAAAATATTGAATTATCCTGGATACTACGATTTAAAGCACAATATCCACCTGGCCTTAATCAGTATATTAGTATTAGGTCTACACTTAAAAAACGAAGCTTAAAATGACATTTTAGTCATTATTGTTTATCTAGGATTTATGTTGCAATTTTTGGTCTTATTTTAAATATTCATTGCATTTTTACCAATATGCTGGGCCACGCTCTTTATATACCTTTTAATAAGTGTTTTATATAAAGAATTTGTTTCATTAAGCCTACTAAGATTACTAACATGTGTCATCTTGTTCTATATAACAATATATTTTTTATTAATGTGTGAAACTTAATATATAGGATATCCATCTGTTTTTACCTTAAAAGTTTAACTACCATATGAATTATTTTATCTTAAATATATATTTTTTTCATAACATATGAATTATGACTTCATATTTATTGACTTTTGAAGCATTTCATATATCATATAAGATGAATTATTTGGTTTTTAAATTTATTGTACCTTCATTTACATTATTAATATTGATTTTGATCTTACTTTTATATATATATGTGTTTTCAGGATAGTTTTGTGGTAGTTTCCTATATACACTTACAGATTCTTTAAAACAAAAGATCCATATTTCTTTGTTGATAATAATGGTTCTATATATTATATACATTTTTCTGCCTGATTTTTTATTATATAGATTGTAAGAAATGCTTTTTATATACTCTAATGTACAGAATTAGATAGGCATCTACACATACCTTAGATGAATAGGTTTAAAGTTATGCTAATGTATATATTATAAAGAATCAAATAAGCATTTTTTATGAAACTGGAGTTTTATCATGCTGCAACACATTTTTATTAGTTTTGTTGCTTTAAATCATTTATTGACATCTATTAAGTTAATTGGTTTTAATTGAACATTTTTATTTTATATAAGTGCTGAATTTTTCAAAGTAAAAATAGATCTGAGGAAGCGTACTGGCTTTGGTACGCGAAAGCGCTTATCCTGTTTTGCCTAAATAAAGAAGATAATTTTCTAGCATCGTGGTGGTCTTCAGTCTGGTGTTTTCGTCTACCTCTAAAAGAGTGTGAATAAAATATATCGACATCATATAATTGCAAATTAGTCAAAAAGTAAATAAATGTTAAAAAACCATAGCCTTTCTCCTCAAAACATTCATTATGGAGACATAATCATTTATATTTGATATTGTCACTGACATATCTAGAAACAGGCACAGACGTTTTGGAGAAACAAATTTCAAAAGGAAGCATAACATATTTGGGAATTCTGCATATGGGGCATAAAGAAAGAGGGAGAAATGAACAGTACAGATTACTAAGTACTGAAGTTAAAACCACCATCAATCAAAACTGGAAGGTGGCAAAAGCAATATGGGAGCATGAATTTTACAAGAGGCTCCTTGACATGGAGAGAAAACTGACACAATGGAATAAAATGAGGAAAGGAGGGGACAAAATGAAAAAGCAATGGAAAGAGGTACTATAATACTACAAGAGTAAAAAGTATACCAGGAGGAAGCAGAGGGCAAATCCAAAGGAAATCCAGTAGGGGAAAAAAGGAATAGCATCGGAAATGAAGCAGCCAGCTGCTTATGAGAAATGGTGCATAATGCATGAAGAATGCCCATGAATGTAATATATTGTATGGAGTTAATAAAGTAAACAAAAAAAATCATGAAAAATATTGCAACTAATTCCTGCATCCATACAGACCTGGCGGTGAGCATTTAAAATGCTGTACCTCCATGAACTGTGAATGTTGTTGAGCTTTGTATGCCTTGCATTAAGGAGTTTGCATTTTTCCCCATGGTTGTGCCACTGTGGAGTTAATATATCATCCTGTATCAGTTCATTGAAAATATACTGTACAACATACATTTACCATAAAAAGATTTTTATGCAGGGGCCGTCCCCTGCATGTCCCAAATGGGGAGCTTTGCCCCCACACTCCCTTAATTATATATTTTAACTGTATGTTTACACACTCATAGAGAAACGAAAACAACACCACCCACAGTGAATCAGTACTGGCACACAAACACAAACATCTGGAAATCCAGGAAACAACATGGTGGTGGGCATTGCCAAGCCAACCAATTCCTGTAAACTCCATCCCTAACAACTCCCATCATCAAAAATAAAACAGAAACACCATCTATAGACTTCTGTAATTTTCAATAAAATGCTTTTTCAATTAAATTTACTTTTAGTCATTTGTTTTGACCATTTTGGTTCAGTCAAGCCTACCTTTGAAATGGTACCAAGGCATACATATAATTGAAAGGAAGACAGATGATTGATAGATGTACCTACTAGGTATGTGACTTATGACTTAAGCTCTGATCCAACATCACTCTCTTTCTTTCTTTAACAATAACGCATTGTTTGTCATGTCTAACATTATTTTGTTCTGCTTTTAGCTGTTTTCTTTGAAAATGCTCTGTTGAAAACTGATATCTGGCACTAGCAATGAAAAAAAAAGCTGCTGAGAGCTCTGATCTCAGCATTCTTCCATCAGCAAATGAGGGCACATTCCTTTTGAATACTATGAAGTACGCATCTGCTCTGGCAGTGCTAAATAACATTCCAGTTTGACTCACTGCATCACATTAATTTAGAATATTCTTTACAGTTTGAAATATGACTCAAGTTACAGATTAGACTGTGGATACCCTAGACTTTATGTAGCATTTTCAGTTTCCAAGTTCTGGAACAATATCTGATCTCCTGGCACAGGAACTGTAGACTGCTATCTGGTATTACCTGTTCTGATATTCCGTGTCTTGTGAATACTGACTTGAATACATTAGTCACTTATATAGTAGCCATACCCTTGAGATGAGCTGTTTTCAGATATTAAGATTAATAGGAAACACAAAGCAGAAACTTGAGCTTATAACAAAAGAAGCCAGTACCTTTAACAATAACAATATTGATATCTTCTGATTTTGATTTTCTCTACATGCTGCAGACTGTACAGTTCTGCAAACATCTGCTCTAATTGCACTGTTGGGTTAATACATAGCACATCTATCTCTTTCATTGCATTCAGGCATTCTTATATGAGAGTCACGTACCTGCATCAGTAGTATTTAATTTGTTATCCAAGACAATGTGATGACTTAATCATTATTGAGAAAGAGATTTCAATTTTAGGGTAATTCCTTTCTGAAATCTGATTAGCAAATGGAGTTGATTTATACTATCTGGCCAGTCTGACAAAATACTTATTTTTTCATAGCACTCTGGACTAAAGTACCATCTACAGTATTCACACTACCTTCTAGTCTTCATATCTCCAAAATACACTGAAACACCTTAGAAATCTTAGAAATCTACAGCTGTCCTAAAGTGTATTACAGCTTCACAGGTTAATTGCCAATTCCAGTTTTTTTGGTAAAATCCTTGATTAGCATTCAGCACCGAAAATAACTTTGTATTACACATAATACCAACCACTTCTATCAACAGTGTAGAGTTCTATTTGAATCCATTTGTGGATCTGTTGAACTCCTGACTTATTATTGTATAATAACAGTTAACATGGTTTTGACCCATTCAGTAGGCCATGTGAATCTATCACACCAAGCGATTTCACATGTTTACACTTCTGTGTATGTTCTCTAAATTTATCACGCATCTCTGGCACAGCTTCTGGTGATAATTTACTATGATAGTCGGTCTTCAATCACCCTAGATGATCAAACAGTTTAGAACAGCTCTCTAGAACATCTGTTTTTGCCTCTGAATTCTGCATTTTATGTTTCTGCATTTGAAATAATGCAGTTGTAAATAATATTGTTCATTCAGAATTCTCTTTTTCCAATGAGCACTTTATCTTATTTCATTTGTTTTGTGACTTGAATCAGACATTCTCAGCACTGGCTTTACCTTAGCACTACTAAAACGTTTGATGTGTCAGTTGTCTCAAATGCTCTGTCTGCCTCTGTAAATATACAAACTGTCCTCTCACATATTCTCTCTGAAGTGTATCACAGAAGTATGCTGCACTTCTTAATCACTAGACTCAATATTTTGACTGTACACTACAGTTTTATCAAAATTCATGGATATAATCAGTATGGTAGTCAAAAAAACTTGGCGTTATTTGCAGATATTATTTTAAACCTGATAAAACCAGAAAAGGACAGTTAAGTGTTATGAAATATTCTGAGACAGTTTCAAGTCTTTTTAGGATACAAAATTAATGAAGATAAAACAAATATGAACCAACCATATAGCTTATCTAAGGTGTAAAGATAAAACAAAGACAATAGCTGCAAACTATGTACCCACACACTAACTTGTTCTGTAACTCCCATATTTAAGGGGACATGATAAAATGAAGTACTTGGGATTATGGATTGAAAAGGATTATGTTATGGCAGCTAAGGACATGTGTGGAAAGACTAAACAAAAGATAGTAAAAAATCTGAGAAACTGGAAGCTTTGTTTTATGGATATGGATGACAAGATACAAGCAGTATAAATGTTTTATTCCATTTAACGATTTACTTAGATCAGGCATATTTTTATCAAACAGAGGAGAAGTTGTGGATAGCAATTAGTAAAGAGTTGAAGGACTTTATGTGATATGGGAAGAGTCAAGTGGAATAAGTTGATCCTTCCAATAGACGAAGGTGGTTTAGGATTACTTGATTTGAAGGGGCATTTCAGAGTTATGCAGTTAAGGCTCCTATACATAGCAAAAGCAGAAAAGTATAATTCAATATGAAACAGGATGATGATGATGAAAGGAGGAAGCTCAAGAAACAAGAAGAGACTAACTATATAGAATATTATTTTCATAAAGTAGCAGAAAGTATTCTAAGAACTAAGCCAACATGGGGATAGAGAAAGGACAGTCTGCCAAAAGGGAAGATTGCAATTAGGGGTACAGAGACTAGGCAACAGGGGGCTGGAATTTACTGGAGAAAACTGCCAAAGGAACCAAGGTATTGGGAGCAAATAATTAGAGATAAAGGTAATAGAATGTGAAGAGGTCAATAATTTTTTGGACTGCAGGCTAGTGATTGCCTTCTCTATCAAGAATACTGGAGTATAGACAAAGAGAAAGAAATAAGGGGATTCTAAGCAAAAGACCAGCACGGGAAGAATTTGTATTAAAATCTACAACAGAAGTTGCTGTTAAAAAGGGGATAATTAGTAGTGCAAATAAAGCATAGCATGATAACTATAAGAATCAATCAGTGAGGTTAGAAAATATTTAGAAGAGAGACTGGATAAGCAATTCACAAAGAAACAATTGGGGACATATGCATAGCTCCCAAAGATGCAACAAAGTTTAGAATATTTAGGATCTTTGTGTGGTAGTATTTGCATAGGTATTTTTATAACAGACTCCAAAGTATTTTCCTCAGGCAGATTGTAAATGGCGGAGATGTGATGGGGAAGAAAGAGGTAACTGGAAACATTTTTTGGAGTGTAATGAGTTGTCAGAAATTTAAAGTACCCTGAAGACTGGGTGAGCAAACTGGTATAAATAAGGAAATTATTTTTTTGAGTTGTGATACAGAATTGGAATTCCCTAGACATAGTAAGGCCTCACTGAGTTTAATTCTGATAGCTGCCAAAAAAGCAATTACTAGAAAATAGAAATCAAAGTCTAAACCAGCTGTACTAGAAGTAGTGAATATAGTAACAGAGACAACAGCTGAAAGTGGGATCTTTAGAAAAGAGTAGGAGCACATTATGTAAAAAAATGGAAATTGTGGGAACAATACATGTGGAATAATGTTTTGGAGGAGGAGGAATGAGATATAAGGGAAAGCAGGAATTAAATGAGTTTGTAATATCTGACTGACAATGACTAGATGGATTATAAATGATATACAGTGTTGCAACTGAAAATATGTCAGCATGGTTTGTTTTCATTTATATAAATGTACGACTGCCTATGCCATAAGTGATAAGTTAATAAAGATGTTTCTTGTAAAAAATACTTTCCAGCTGTTTTGCCTGTATTCACTTAACCACATCCATAGACTCACAAATACATTTGCCATCTATATTAGATTGTTTAACTGAACTACAAACTGAAAAAAAAATCTGCTTACATACTTGGTACAAATAGCTCTACCAAATTTGATCTGCTAACTTTAGCTTGTCTTCAGATCTTGACATTAACATCTATCCAAATTTACTTAGCAGTTTAGAGACAGCCTTCTGAATGCTCATGTTATATTCTGATGCAGTGTGTAGTTTAAATACAACAGATTCACCACTTATCCATAGTGTCACTCAGTTCAGATTTCATAACCTCTTCTGGTAGTCAGCCCCAGCTTCATTATTAGGCTTTTTTTCTTGCAGTTCTCTTTTTCACACTATTGTTAGCTTGCACTGTATCCACAAATGGAATATCTGCTTTACTCATAAGCATTTCTGTCTTTAAGTGAATGTTCATCTCTTCAGCGTTAATGATCTGTTGCTGTGATTGATTTTATTTAAAGCACATTCTTGTGAAATGGCCAAAACTTCCATCCATTCTAATTGTTTTTTTTTTTCTGATGCTTATGACATTAATGTTTTACACTGGGTGTGCTTCCTTTCGCTCATTAATTATCAGGTACAATGTTGTTGGCTACTGGAGATCACAAGGCTTCCTTTTCAATTTTATTGTTATTTTGTAGCATCTATGCTTTTTATTTTTATTTTTTGTAAAGTGTCAGTTTTACACGTCTATTTCCTCAGTTGCAGATTTTAACTGCACACCCATTTATTTATTGCTACAACACACATCTATTGTTTTGTTTTCCAATTGTCAAATTAGATTTAGTAAATAATTTGCCATTGTATGGTTAATACTTAAGCCACAGACTATTCTATCCATAATTAAGTACCTAGATAATTACCCAAATTCACAATCATCTGCCCTGTGGCTCAGTATATGCTTGGAATTTATTTTTCAGTTTCACTAAACTTTTTCTTTCCTCCCTCTCAAAGAAGAAGCATTAAATTCACTGGTGGCTTCCTCACCTGGAATATGAAGAAACATAATGCATTGGACATTCACTGGCGTGAAATGAGACCACACACAATGAACTATAATTCAAACCTGCGGATCATTTAATATATTCAACAACATACAGAAATATTAACTTTGATTTATTTTATTAATGTAATCCCTGTATTTATACCCTTTCTTTCTTAGTAAGTCATAACACTCATATTATTCTACCTTTGGATACAATATTGTCTTGTGATGCATTTTTTTAAATAACTGCTGATATTTTTAATTCTGTTTTTTTTTTTTTTGTTTTGTTTATTTTTGAAATGTAAAACTCAATTTATTTTATTCCTCTTGTACCATGATGCCTCCAGTCTGGGTCATGCCTAAAATGAGTTACAAAGCTAGCCTACTTATCCAGTTAAAATAAAATTAAACAGAAATAAAGGATTAATAAAGTTCAAGTAATGTGGATGCCCAAGACCTGCTGCTTCTGTCCCTAGTAGATGCAGTAGTCAATTGATGAAGTAGACTTAAAAGTAGGAAGATTGTTTTTCTAGCTGGACTGAGCTCAAGCCAGCTGAAGTCCCACACTATTACATAGTCAGGCTATATACTTCTGCAATGACTCATCTTGTTACTGCTGTGTTTAAGAGACTATTACTGAAGAGAGTCCTGGGTTAAATTCCCTTGAGACCTGTCTTTATGCCTGGCAGTTGGTGCAGAGGGTTAAGGCTACAGGCTTTAGCTCCTAATACATAGGGTTTGATTCCCAAACAAACTGGTAAATGGAAGATAACACTCGGGATAACCACAACCTGCTAATTCATGCAATCCTGTGTGGTACCACAAAGGTTGCTACAACAGAATTGTATGACACGGGGTCTGATTCCCTCAGTCCTTATTTGCTTACTGTGTGACCTTCAGCAGGTCACATAATTGCTTAGTGTTTGGGGATAATTGGGAATTAGGTATAGCCTCCTTATTAATGGTCACCTGGATTGCAAGCCTAGCCATTACCTAAGAACTGCTGTGTTTAACCCATAAGATGGTTAGTGGCTACATATTCTTGGTCTGCCCAGTCGTTCGATATTCATGTCCTATCATTATTCATTTTATTAATTAGCTAATCAATTAATTCATTCTTCTATTTAACCAGCTGAATAAACTACTCCGCATCTTATCCTTTTCAGCAGTGCCTCAGGTGACATATATAATATCAGCATTGGTAAATAAACAAAACAGTTAATATACAAGCCATAATAATAATAATAATAATGCTGTAGACTGAGTATAGGATATTAGTATTAATAGTAACGAGCTACCATTCAACCATTTGTTGCAGCAGATAAGCAGCTGCTTAATTAGTGAAACAACTACATCCGGCCTTGTGGCACAGATAGGATTTTACCAAAGAAAACATTACATAAACAGATTTAAGAACAGTGCCAGTCAAGGTGCTTCAGTGCTTGGGTGAAGTGACAAAAAATGCTTTCTCATGCATATGCATGAAGCAAATAAGCAAAATTATATAAGTATATGTGCCTGTCCCCAATGTACAATGTTTATTTTGAGCTATTCTTGTATTTTTTTTTTACTTAGCTGTCTGATGGTAAAATTCAGCTTTGTTTTGTAAACTTGTTTTCTGTACCTCATGCTAATTTTTATGTTCAGAGCTTTTCTCCCTGGGCCTCTGCTGAAAAAGGACTTCTGCCCAGTCAGACTTTTCTGTGTTAATGAATGTCAAATAAATAAATGCATTTGTTGTTTCTTTGGTATATCTTAAAACCCTTAAAAGTTTGCCTCTGAATCCTATTGTGCCTTTAGTTCTACAGGCCTCTGCCATTAGTGTAGTATACCCAGCTACAAGATGTGTAACTGTTTCCAGTTCTTTTTTTTTACAGAACCTGCATTTGTCTGTTTCTCTTTCCTTTTCAGTGGACTTCATTAACCAATGTGTACATTATTAGCCTTTCATCTTTTGATTTCAGTTCACCTCTCCTTAACTATTCCTGCATCAGATCTTGGTCAACATGCTGTTAAACAACTGTTTTTGATAATAACTCTAGAGCACAAAAACTTTTACCACAAGGATTCAGGCAACAGAAAGTAGAAAGGGTTGTCACCATGCTTAGGGGGCCTATAACAAGGAAGGTAACAAGAGATCCTGTAGAGGTTTTAGAAATATTTTGGAAATTCTATGAAAGTCTCTATAAAGCAGAGAAATACAGAAATCAAGACAAGCTACAAATGAAAATGTTTATGGGAAAATTAAATATACCAAGGTTAGATGTAGATGAGGCTCAATTACTAACAGTTAGGATACGAAGAGATGAGATAAAAATGGTGATGCATAACCAACCTACAAGAAAGTCCTCAGGAATAGATGGTATGCCTGTAGAAGCTTGGAAGCTAGGAGGGAAAATTGATAAAGATCTGGAAGGTTTTGTTTAACAGTATTTTAAGAGAAAGAGAAGTACTGACACCATGAAAGAAAGTGGTGGTAGCTATATTACCTAAAGAGGGTAAAGGCCCATCAGATCCAGCTTCATGCAGACCCATTTCAATATTAAACTATGATTATAAAGTGTTTGTCTATAATGGCTAAAAGAATGGCAAAAGTGATACCAAAATCGATAGATATGGATCAGTATAATTTTGTGGAAGGGAGGCAAATATTTGACAACATTAACAGAACACTGATGATTCAGATGGAAGCAAAATCTAAGAAAAGCCACATTTGTGGGTCTTAGTGCAGAGAAAGCATTTGACAGGGTAAGTTTGGACTTTATGAGTAGGACAATGGAAGCATTTGCATTCCATGATAAACTTATAAAGTTGATTAGAAGGATATATGAGGGATCTGAGGTGAAAATTAAAGTGGATTAGGTACTCTCTGATAATTTCAGCTTGAGCAGAGGAACCAGGCAGGGGTATGCTCTTTCCCCTTTGTTATATGCATTATATTTAGAATCATTGGCAAAGAAAATAAGGGGATCAGAAATTCAAGGATATAACTGACTGGTAGTCAAGAAAAACTGGCTCTGTTTGCAGATTATAAAATTTTATCTCTGACAAAACCAGAAAAGACACCACAGTGTTGTGGAGGGTTCAGGCGCCTAGGTAGCGAGACATTTCCCTGTGGTACATTTGACTGGGGACACATGGCTGAAGTAACATTCAGCTGCTGAGAAATATCGCTGTTTGCAAATTCGTTGTGGGCAAAGAGAAGCATGCCCACAGCTTTAATAACCAAATGCACAGGGGGGAAACAATGTCCATGGTCCCCAAGGGAACATGAGACAGCAGGCAATATGGCAGGCATCAGCAGCATGCTGGCCAGAGGGCATGTCAGTGGCAGTAAAATTGCAATGCACAATGGGCAGTGCTTTTATAATTAGAGTGTGTGGACCACTATCCCATTCACAGTGTCTAGAGAACATTACCTAAAATGCATACTGGAGCATAAATGTGACTACAGTAGCCTGCAGGATTTCCTCCATGCTGTAGCACACTTCTACATGTTGTAGTTATATAAGTATGTACTGAACACTGAGCACAACACTCATTGCTTCTTCTGCCGCCATGCATTTGGCTATTAAAGCTGTGAGCGTGGCAGTGTGTGCTTCTCTTTGCCCACAGGGAATTTGCAAACAGACATATTTCTCTGCAACTGAATGTCACTTCAGCCATGTGTCCCCAGTCAAATGGACCACAGGGAAATGTCTCGCTGCCTAGGCGCCTGAACCCGTTGTGGAGCATTTTGAGACAGTTTCAAATCGTTTCAGGATAAAAAATAAATGAAACTAAAACATGAGGTTGTTCCATGAGGTCTATGTACTTGGTACTATATTTATGGATTTTCCACTTTTTTTTTTCCTTCTCATCAGATTCTTCTACGTGTATACTTTATTTTGCTTTTTCTTAGCACATTCAGTTGCTATCTGAATTTTGTCTATTTCTGGTTTGATTTCCATTCTCCCTTGAGACTGAAATGCTTCTGCTAAAGTAAGCAAAGATGTCATCTTAGACTTTCTTTTCCTCATGTTTTAAAACTTTCACTGTGTTTGGATCTGATGAGGTCAGCAGATATGTATGCAGTCCCATGATTGCAGATTTATACACAATCAATTCTGAGGAGGCCCATACCTCCTTCAGATTGAGGAATATATAATTTGATAAGCATGAAGCATTTTTATTCTTTTCATGTCCAGTCAATCCAGTACTTTTTTGAGGTCAGTTTATCATCCCAAAACTGTAAGTTAGAACAGGAAGAGCAATCTGGTTTATAGCTTGGCCTTCTGAAGTATTCCTTCCTACCTTTATTTGCATCTCCTCATGTTTTATTATTGCTCCTTCAGGTGTTCCCAAATAATTATCCACTCCCTCCTGCTCAAGATCCTTTATATCAGGGTATTCAGGGTTTTATTTCTCAAAGTCTTTTGGGTTTCTAGTACCATGATAGGATGATAGGAATGGACCCCATTCCTAAGTCGAAGTATGATTAAAGTTCATGAAATTAGTATAGTTTCAATATTTGATGTTAGCCAAAATCGCTCATCACAGCATCGACAATGAGCCCAGAATTTCACGACTCCTGTAATTCATATGGAGTTACATGTATTGGTAGCATATTTAAATACTACTGCAAATTCTGTTTTATGAGACCCATTGCGTCTACCACTATTGGGATTGTCTGGATATCCTTCTTCAACATTGCCCTTGTTTCTGCCTACAAATCATGGTATTTTAGGACTTTGTGGCTCTCTGTACATAAGACACTGTAATCACTGGGGGAAGCAATTTCAGTGATCAATGCTACTTTTGTCTTCTTTTCATGGATTACTATATTTGGTTTCTCCCACTTATTTTTTCATTTGTCAGTAATGGATGATCCAGTGTGATATAAACTTCATCACTCTCTTTAATGCTTTGTGATTAATGTTTCCAATACTTCTCAGCTACTTCAGTATTGTAATTTTTGTACCATCCCCAGTGCAACAGTCTTGCCACATTATTATGCCTTTCAGTATGCAAACCTACTGCCATCAGTGTATCACAACCAGCAACAAGATGTGTGACTGTTTCCAGTTCTGTTTTAAAGAACCTGCATTTGTCTGTTTCTCCCACATGTTCAATTGATTTTGTAAACCAATGTGTACATCATCGACTATCCTGATACGCCAATATTAACCTTCTTCTTTGGTTTAAACTCACCTCTCCTTAATGATTCCTGCATGCGAGTGAGTGACAAGAAGTAGGTCCAGGAGTTTTCTGTACTTTCAACTATATTCATGCCTTTTCCACATTTCCTGCCTTCTCATCTGATCTTATCCTTATATTCTTTCCTTTGTATTTTGGCATACTCAGTTGCTGCCTGATTTTTGTCCATTTACAGTGTTATTTCCATTCCCACTTGAGACTAATATGCTTCTGCTAAACAAAGCAGGGAAGTCATCTTAGACTTGCACTCCTCATGTTTTAAAACTTTCTCCGTTTGGATCTGGTGAAGTCAGCAGATATGTATGCAGTCCTATGATTGCAGATTATACATGTAATTGATTTCAAGGAAGCCCATACCTCCTTCAGAACAAGGAATATATAATCTTGGTATACACTGATTTTTATATATCGTGTGATATGTGTGAATCATTTTTCTTGTTTTCCTGTCCAACGGATTCATCACCTTTTGGGGCCAATCAATCAACCCAAAACCGTAAGTTAGAACACAAAGAGCAAATTGGTTTATAGCTTAGACTTTGTATGTAGATGTCAGGGCTGTTTTCAATATTAATTTTAGTCTTTTAAAATATTCCTTGCTGGGTTTTGTTACATTTTTTCATGTTTTATTGTTGTTCCTTCATCAATTCCCAAATATTAATATACTCCCTCCTGCTTACCTTATCTCACATTCCTGTCCAAGACACATATTTTCTTGGTGCTGCAGTTTTCCTATTTAAATGTTGCTTTTGCACATTTATCAAGACCAAATGACATTATTTCATCTGAGGAAGTTTTAACCACTTGCAGTTGTTTTTTTCATCTCCTCATCTGATGAACTATACAGTTTTAAATAATCCACAAAAAGAAAATGAGACATATTTACACTTGGCTGTCTTCTGGGAGACAATTCATAACCATGACCTAATCTGTTAAGTAGAAAGCTTAGCTGCACAGTTGTTCACCACTGTTTCTTGGTTACTGTACTGTTTCTTGGTTACTGTAATGTAACTGATCAATGTAGGATGTATCTTATACATCTACAATCACTACCCTATCCATGAGTATGGAATGTTGCCAAATGCTTTTTTGTAATCTATCTGTGCCATACTTAGATTCTTCCCCTTTTTACAATTATTCATTATGACTTTATGTAACAGCAAATGATCCTTTGTTCCTTATGACTTTCTGTTGTTACCCTTTTGTCTATTACCATGATTGAGTTTTCTTCTAAATGGCTATAAACTCTGTCAGCATCAGCTCCAGTATATAGTTTATACATCATCGGAAGGCGAATTACTGGTCTATAATTTTAGGGTAGCTTGAGGAGTATTGTTTTTTTATGATAACTAGGTCCGTGCCTATTTGAGATGAGTGTATATGTAGTTCTTACTGTAGGCTAAATTACTGTGCAATCCATTTAGGAGCTTTATTTAATTTTGTTTCAATTTCTCTGGCCATTACTTCATCCCATTTCATATTCTGTACAGTAGAACTTCTTACTGTTTCTTTTACTTCTTCTATCCATTCAGCATCTTTGTTATATTCCATAGGATCTTCATAGATATTTATTCAAAATGTTTCTGTTTCTACTTTTTTAGTGGTGTTTCTGATCCTTTTGCTTTTTTCCCAATTCCCTATAAACCTTTTTGGGGTCATCAATGAATTGCTTATTTTGTACTTTTCTTTTATATTTATCTGCATATCTTCTAAGTTTTTCTGCCTCTGCTTATATCTTTAGTTTATTGTTAGAAATAGTATACGATAGATCATGGTCTGTCCTGATACTGTGTTGCTTTTATCACATCTGTCTTTCTAAAGATTTTCGTTGTCTGTTCCCTCTTCTATAATCTTCTAAGAGTGACACTTCTTATCTTAATTACTCTATAGTTTTCTCTGTTTGATGCTTCCATGATGGCATTTGATTTCTTCCCTTCCTTTCTGTCTATATTGCTCTCTGTTGTTGTGGTAAGACTCTTCTTGTTATTAGTTTAGCTGTACAGTAATATGTCCTGTTTACTTCTGTTATATCACACAAATTTCTGTTAATAGTCTTGACTACTGTGTTCATCTGTTTTATCGGACTTCTAATATTTTGGGTCTTGTTGACTTTCTGTAATCTATTTATTTCATCAATTTTAATATGTCTGTCCATCTCTATTAAATCGAGCAGGTCTTCCCTTAGATCATTTTCTTCTAAACCAAGGGCACATTCTTCATTGTCTGTTTCCTGTGGGCATTCTACAGAAAGTTCCAGAACATCTTCCTGTGACATTCTCTTCAGCTGCATCCTGTGTCATCCATTGCTCTTTCATATGGGAATGCATTAACCTATCACTCTACAACATTACCAGAGTTACCACAGTTTCCTGTTCCTTCCTTTGCAGTGCAAGTCCAACTGAACTTTTATACTGGTTTCCTCATGAAGGCACCAGAATATCTTCATGTAACAAGTGAGCAGATGATTCCTTTTCTACCTGGTTCTCTTTAATTTGGGACTCATTTTGCCATCATGCTGTGACGTTACAAGAGCTGGATTTGCTATACTAAATCCTTCACTTTGCAGGTAAACCATAACTTCAGTTTCTATTTCTTTAATTTGTCCATTACTAGTCCTCTCTTTTACTTTTCTCCTTTGTTTTTCATTTTTTTTTGTATTGTGAAATGATCCATATGTGGATGCCTTTGCCTGTATTTCTCTTTAAACACCTTTGGTGCTGCCCTTTTGATATTGATTAGTGTTACTTTCTCCTTTGCATAAATATTGCATCATATTAAATCTCTTTTTCTTTCCCATATACATATTTCTACTTCAGATGTCTCCCACTCCACCTGTTACTACTTAATCTACAGACTCATAGCCCCATTGTTCTGTAACATAACCACCTGGCTTGCCATACAAAATCCTTCATTCACAGGTATTCCATAACTTCAACTTCTGTTTGTTTAACTTCTGCCTTATTGATCTTCTGTTCTGCGTTCCCCTTTTGTGATCTTATTTTTAGTATTGTAAAGTTTTCCGTATCTGTATTTCTCTTCAAATATCGTTGGACATGTTTTTATTTTTTTTTTATTGATTAGTTTGGCTTTCTCCTTTCCATAAATATTGCACCACAGCATATCTCTCTGTTTCCCATGTCCATGTTTCTTTTTTATACCTTTCAAAACTCTCTCTAGATTTTTACTATTAATATCTTCACACTTCCTCTGTCACTTCTTTTCCCAAGTGGCCCAAAGTTTTTTTGTGTATATAATGTTTTTCATGGATCTGTTGAATTAATGAACAGAAATTTGCATTTGAAGCTTTTGACAGTTTTTAATGTGCAAGTATTTCTTTCCTCTAATTTCTCTCTCAATCTTTTTGAATATCTTCAGTCTGGAAATTCTGGGCTTTTTGTATAAAAGTAACAATACACAATTTCTTCCATATCTTCAATAGTCACACTCTTTTTTGGCCTGTCAGGTTTTGTGTTTTTGTGGACTACTACTTCCTTCTACAACGTTGGGGTCATCCTCACCCTGAACCTGGCCTAACCCAATTGTAGGAATGTTTCTGTGTCTTGAGGATTCTACACTGCCATTTTTTCTAGTCTTGTCACCAGTGCACCTACCAGGATTGGGCACTTTTTTATCCTTGGGCTTGTGCAACCAGCTGTCTTTTCACTTTTTAAGCTACCTCTGTCCATGATGTATGCTATATAAAATACAACCTATATATCAAGGTTGCTTTGGTGAGATATTGTAAAAAAAAAGGGTCCACCTTGTGAAGGTACTCACCAAGATTTGAGGATGAATTCATTTCCAGCAATGCTCCTCTTCTTTTCTTGCTCATTTTATCATCTCTGCATTTAGACCCTGGTTTTTGGCCATGCATTTTCTGCAATGTACATTGAATTCATTCATTCCTCTTTACAGGGTATACTCAGTACAGAGGCAACAGTTAACTGAGAGGTTATTATCCATACAGCCAGTGAGGTTGCTGGCACCCTCATTAGCATGCTGGCAATAGTAGCATTTCTGCAAAGGTAATAAACCTGTCTTGGGTGCTTGACATGAGCACCCATATCACTATGGGGTATACTACACCCTCACCTTGCCTGTGTATGCTTCCACCCAAAAGCTATGATAGCTACTATCACCAACTTGGGATCACCAATCCCATGGCCCTGGGCTATTTTGATGCTGTACAAGCCTCTATTTGAATGGTAGCAATTAGATGAGTGGAGTCATTGCCCTTCCCAGGATGGGTAAATGGCACTAGCCACTTACTCCTGTTCTACCCTGTCCAGCTCTTCCAGTTCCTATGCCACTAATCAAACTGGAATTATTTTGGTCATAGTCAGATCTATGCAACAGTGACTGTCACAATTCTTTGATAACTTAAACAGGATTATATATAGCATTAGGCTGAGGCATAGAATGTGTAAGTTTCTAAAGACTCTTAGCCATTTGTTCTGTTTGGTATGTTTCCTCTTTGTTTCATCATGAAAATACTAGTTAAATCTTCAGCCAGATAAAATCAAAATAAAAAGTAGTTTTTGCAGCACAGGCAAAAACTTTGAATCACAGTAGACACAAAAAAGACAATGCCAGCACTGACTTCCTGTCTAGAGGTGTACTCAGGGAGTTGCATATCAGAGGAAATAAAACTTTGGAGTTTGCACTTAACGTATTTGTGCTATAACAGTAAACATCCATTTCCTGTGGTGCACATACTACTCAGGTGGTACTAGCAGGCGCCTTCTCTGCAACATTGTGCATAATGCAGCACAGGCTTACTTCATCTCATAGGTAAGAACTGGCATTCTGTATTACATGACTGTAGAGGTAATGACTGTACTAAGAGCAGGGTGATGCATCAACAAAGAAAAGCATATGCCTAACTGCAAGGTGCCAGTCACTGCAGCAATTACTTCTGAGTCCTAAAGGCACTAGCCCATCCCCAGACCGCTGGTCAACACCTTTTTGTCATTGGTGCAATCCATCAGACATAAAAGCAAAGTTTGTATACCATTTTAAATGGCAATTGATCAATTTGTTGAGATACTAATGTGAAGATGCAGTTACAAGTCCTGCATTAATGATATTAGATGGAATTCTTTGCTGCCCAACAAACCTACAAATCCCATCACTGTCTCTCTCTAAAACACCTAAACTGGCTTGAGTTACCCCACCAGTTTCTTCTGTCTCAGATCCAGATCATCCATTCTATCCTATAACAGCCTTCCTACTGCCCAGCACTATCTCCTCTCATCTCCCATTATTCTCCCTCCAGACCTCTCCGAAGCTCTAACCAAGACCTACTACAAATCTAAAAAACCCAAGTCTAAATTTGGACGCAACATGTACAGCTATCACCCCACTATTGCCTGGAATAGGCTCCCACTAGAAATCAGGACCCTTACACATCCTAAACAATTTAAGACAGCCACCAAAGAGCACTTTGAAAGTCACTGATCCTGCCACTGCACTCTCCCTCCTTAATGATCCCCTACTTCCTATACCTTAATCTACTTTCTGCCCTTAACTCACTCTTCTCACTAGCTCTCTCTAATCTTCCTTTGACTACTGTTTCTACTGTCTTCTAAAATCTATTAAGCAAATTGCCTCAGAGAAACATTCTATTGTAATTGTCTTTGCCTTCATGCAACTACATTATGATAAAACTGGGTTTTTGTAACCACTTACCCCAAAATCTATACTCATCTTAATGACATATTTCTTTTTATACATCTTGAAATAGTTATGCTATACTCCTGATTATTGACACAGTATAACATTGTATTGCTACTTAATGCCTTGTAATAATCCTGTAACATTGCTGTTTAATGCTAATTTATACCCCCGGATTTACTATTCCTCCATGCAGGACTAGCTTAGTCCTGCATGGAGGCGGCCATTTAGGAGCAGGACGGCAGCGCATCATGCATAGTAATGAGGTGCACTGCTTGAGCTAATCTTACATGGAGCATGTAAGAGTGCAGGTGGTGTGTTTGAGACTAGAGCTCTCAGAATATACACACCTCCGCAATGAAGAACAGCAGAAAGGAGTAAGGAATGAGCAAGACTTCTCATAGGTGTCCGCATATCCACACCAACAGTCCCCCTCATGTACAACAGCAAAAGTATACAGAAATAAAATGAACAAACCCTTTTATTTGTTTTTAAAAATTCCATTAAAGCTAACCACAGGTGCGAGGGTGTGCCGAGCGCTTAGCTACAATTAATGCAGCTTAAATGGCTGAAGAGGATAACAAGGAAGATATATGCAAATGAAACAGCATAGCAATAGTGTAGTGGGCAGAGCATTCACCTTATGAGCAGGCATTCCCTGTTCGAGTCCCACTACAGCACATTCCATTTTCCATGGCAAAGCATGTTATGATTAATATTTATGTTGCATAACCCACTAAATAACATATATTTATGAACTGGAGTACTGCAGTAAATGCACATGTGAGATGTCAGTATCATAATGAATAAACCACTAGTAAGCAGGTTTAAGCACCAATAAGCAGAAATAAGCATATTTAAGCACTAGTAACTGAGCTTAAGCCCGTTTGCGTGGGGGTAAGCAATGTGCACACAGGTTAAGCATTTCTGAAGCTAACTCTCTGTAAGCAGATGTAACTGGAGGTTAGCATTGCTTACCATCGCGCAAACCCACTTACAAATGCTCAAAAGTGCCTTAATCACTCTGTAGCCAATTGTCCTTGTTCTGCCCATCAACAAAATAAACAGCCATGCAGGTCTCGAACCCAGGACCCTATACACCATAGTCACAGTAGTTAACCACCAAACCATCACAGAAGTAAGGAAGAATGAGGTATCAGCAAACAAGTCTTCACCATAGTAAAGCCAAATTGAACATGTGAAAGGAATCAGTATACAGACATAAGTGCCTTAACCCACTACATAACATAAATATGTGAACTGGAGTACAACAGTAATCCCAAAAGTCAGATGTAATTGTAATACAGTGTTGAAGTCCCCAGTAAAACACAAGGACCCCATACAGTGTACATACACATGAATCATGGACACCAGGCATACATATAAGGTGTAATGAATAATAAATCAATGCCAAAAAGGAATTATAATGCAAAGTCTAATGTAAGCAACACTAAGTATTGCACAGGTCAGCTTAGGAAGTCTAAGCAGTGTATAGGCCAGCTAACTCACTGTGCCCAGTGTTAAACCCCTTTAAACAATGCCAATTCTAGGTAAGCAGGTTTGCCCATAGCCTGGCCTTTTCAAAGCCAGCCAATCACGGAAAAGTGTGGGAAATCGACCTTATTTAAACCGAAGAGGTTGGAATAAATCTCATAACTAATTGTAACTTCCCCTTGCAGGCACCATGTCAGGAAGGGGAGAAGGTATGCGCTTTCGGGTGCAGCGCTGGTGCAACCAGGAATACAGAGTCATGGCAGGACTCCATGTCAAAGACCATGATCAAAGACTGCTGCAGGGCCAGTACCAGGGCTCCCAATATAAGGCAGAGGCCTGGAACCATCTCACCCAGACCCCACCAGTGCCACTGGCATACCCCAAACTGGTGAACAGATCAGGCATCACTATGCCGACCTGAAGTGGCTTAAGGGGGACTTTTTGGAACAGTGGATCCAAGAGGCTAGAGTGGCAGGGTATGTTCCAGTTGTGTGTAAGTATCACCCCACTATGTGTGTAATAATTGCCAGCTCAGGTATAGCATGGATAGGTATGGCTAAATATTCCTCTTATGTCCCCCACAGCTGCAATGGAGCAGGCCGTGAACCAGGAGGCCCATGTCAGTCACATGGCAAGGTTGCGACGTGAGGCAGGTCAGTAATACTCATGCATTTACTGTCACAGGAAATGAAACTAAAAGTAGTAGTAAATTAATTGCGTGTATAAAACCTGTATTGTTCAACACAAGTACTGTATACACTAGAGACTATGGCAGGAAGAGTCTCATATTGTTTGTATTAAATAAAAGTGTAATAGCCTGACAATAAAGGTCTAACTGCTGGACTGCATGTGTATACTCTGGTATCATATGGTAATGTAGATTTGCAGTCATGTAATAGTACTGTTGTATTAAGCACGGTTACCCACACCGTGCACCATAAATTGAATGTGTAGGAATGCCTGTATATGACAGGTGTAATCCCCAGAGGCCATTTAGTACAACTAAGAGACACATAGACAGTAAACAGGGAAAATGCAGACAATAAAACCTGAATAGCACATGCAACTGAGATGTGAACTGTTGTTTTTTTAGCACACACTGTCATGGTTCGAATCATGCCAGTGGTAGTACTCTGCATAAAGAATCATATCCCACAACTGTACAAATATGTCCAGAATGTCCAGTAAAGTGGCCCATATCTGTTGCCTATCAACCTGTCCCCTTGGGAAATCAGTGGGATGATCCCAGACATATAGGCAGCAAACAGGAAATACAACTGATTGACGCACATCTATGAGAACAAAGCTGGTACACTAGCAACTCCCCAATACCTTATGAGCCTAAGAAGCCACATATGTCACATTTACACCCCAACTTGTCAATCTGTGGTCAGAGTGTGTACAGTAACAGACTGAGATGTATGTGCATAATAGTAATGTGGAATCTGGTACTGTGTGTGGGAACATTCAGGTAGTGCTAATAAACATTTCTCCCACAGGTCTGTCAGATACCAACACTGTGCCCAGAAATACAAGAATGATACCCAGTACTGGTACTGTTTATATTAGTATTGTATGGCAGTACGACTGATGCAGTTGCTCTGAATAATGAGGTATTACACATCGCTGTCACTCACACTGTCCTACAACATATAACTGTCTAGGAAATCTGTATGAGTATTATAATGCAAGGTCAGAATGCAAAAGCACAGGGGATTAATAAGACAGAAAGCAGATAGGAGATATACAGCAATATTTATATAGCAGACACAACTGTGATGGACAGTGTTTAAGTTGTAGCAGACACAGCCATGGTCTGAATCCTAGGAGTGGAAGTAGGCTGCATACAGAATCATACCCCACAACTGTACAGATGAGGCCAGAATGTCCAATATATGGGCCCATATCTACTCCCTGTCCCCCTGGTAAGTCTGTGGGATGATCCTAGATGTTTAGCCAGCAACAGGGAATACAAGTGATTGTCAAACATCTATGAGAACAAACCTGTCACTGTAGCAACCCGTAAAACTGTTAGGAGAGTAATAAGCCAACTATGTCCTATCTACATCCCCATGTTGTCAAGCTGTGACCAGAGTGTGTACAGTAATAGAGTGAGATGTATGTGCATAATACTAATGTGTAATCTGGAACTTTGTGTGGCAACAGTCAGGTAGTGCTAATAAACATTGCTCCCACAGGTACGTCGGATACGAACACTGTGCTGAGAAATAAAGACCATAATAGCCTGTACTGGTACTGTTCACTCTGGTACTGTAGGGAATTGTGAGTGTTGCAGTTTTTCTGAATAATGACGTATCACTGATCATTGTCACCTACACTGTGCTACATAATATAACTGTGTAGGAAAGCATGTATATGTGTGTGTCAGGTCACTAAAGGTTGAAGAGGGCAATATTCTAGATATGTTCCGGCACACCTGCATGTGGTCAACATATGGCCAGAGTCTGTGCAGAAAGAGTTGGATAGCTATGTGCACAACATCAACCCAGAATCTGGGAGTATGAGTAGAAACAGTTAGTGTTAACAAACATTCCTTCCACATGTATACCAGGTAAGAGGTGTATACTGCAGGTAAAACCAGTTCATGTATAATGATGATGACAGCCATATCACTGTCCAAACTAAGGCTATAGGGTAGTGTAGTAAGACTTGTAAGGTACAGATAACAGCACTGACTAGGAAAGTAATGTGGACTACAGGAGCATACTAGTTGTTAGCTGACCTCTCCCCCCACCATATCTCCAGCAATAATCAACATACCCACCCCAACTGATATGTAATGACACCTATGTTTTGATACTGTCCAATTGTTTGATAAATATATTAATTGTTCCCATGCATGTGCTATATTAAATTATTCTAACATTGGTGGCATGGTGCCATCAATGTACTTGCATGCTGTTCTTATTACCATTGTGGTCCCATATATGCATGTGTTCTGTTTGCTATGCAACTGTTCTGTATATGGTGTCTGAGTTAATGGGAATATCTATGCATGCTGTTATACCTAACCCTGTAATGTGTTGACTATTACTAACCCACATATGATGAAATCTAAACACTATAGCACGTTTGGAAAGGCCAGTCCCAGTGGACCCAGCTGTCCCACCTCAGCTGGCCGTGGCACCGGGCCCCAGCATGTCTGGGGCCCAACCCAGGACCTCCCTATCCGTTGGTCCTGCACCACCTTTGGGTGGAACCGCCTCAGGGGATGGGGCTCACCCCCCCCCGGGAGTGGGAGTGGGCGTGGACAGGAACCTGTCACCCGTCGCCAGATCGGGGTCATGGTGCATAGACAGCTCAACCAGCAGCTTGGTGATCTTCTACGTCAGCTCAAGGGCCATGTGTTGCAACTAGAGCATCAGTCTGGCTCTGCAACTCAGCCCCCAGCACAGCCACCATCAGGGCTGTGAAGGTGCAGTGGTGACTGCCCATGGGTTTGGACCTCAGTCCCACTGTTTCCACTAGGGGGCTCATGGGCTTCCGATTTCCCAACATCCCTCCACATCAAGGTGTTTACCCCCCCACACGTGTCATATACCGCCCCTGTATGCCTCTTGTTTGTCTTGTCTGTTAACCTACCCAATCTACCTCCCCAAATATACCTACTACCCCTCCCCAACATCCCACTTTCACCTGAAAAAAAAAAAAACAGGCAATCTGTTCCCAATAAAATATCTCGCCCCATACATAGCCGTCCATTTCGCACGTGTCCACTGGATACATGTAATCAGGTCTAATTGGCATCACAACTAATTATTGCTATCCTCACCCCCTCCCAGGGGTTTGAGTGTCCAAATCTACCTCCAAATACAGTGTATATGCACAGCTGTTGCTGTAGAAGAAATGGGCAGCTATGGACCTTCCCTACACCCTTCCTGCACATCCCTAGCTATTTCCACTACTGTCGTTCCCTCTTTGTGCCCCTTTTCACCACTTTCCTATCAACCCTTTTTTCTTTTCTTTTAAAGAAATTAGCGTGGGGGTAAGTGGGAGTAGGCACTTTTAAGCAGTAGTAAGTGGGTTTAAGACTGTTTGCACGGGGGTAAGCAATGCCTACACTGGTTAAGCAATTTAGAAGCTGAGTATAAGAAACTGTAACCGGAAGTTAACAGTGCTTACCTCCGTGCAAAACAGCTTACAGCTGCACAAAAGTGCTTTAATCACTCTGTATCTAATGACCCTTGTTCTGCCCAGCAACAAAATAAACAACCTCTGCAAGGCTCAAACTCAGGACCCTGCCCACCATAGCCAAAGTGATTTACCACTAAGTCATGTCAGATATACATAACCCTGATGTATTCACAAACATATCATCCAACCCAGTCATTCAACAGTACAGGGAATGTATTCCAACATGTAGATGTGCCGTGTGTTGTGTATATATATTAATATCTAAAATATATACAACAAGTTATATATATGTAAGCATATATATATATATATATATATATATATATATATATATATATATATATATATATGTATATATCTATGTAGGTATATACGGACATAGTTTTATATATATATATATATGTAAGTATATATATATATATGTATATATATATATAGAGGTATATACGGACATACATCTGTAGATAACAACAACAAAAACATATATGCCCACATGCACTTAATGGGGTTGAGAGGCCCCAAACAATATACGTCTTGTACGAATAGCTATACCCCCCCACAGCCAAACACATCCCCCCTGCAATACACTCCCAAGTGTTGCAGATACCATAACCAGGACCAGACACGACATGACATCCCTAGGATACATATACACAGACACATATATGCAGATACAGATATACATATATATCTATATATATCTATATATATATATATATATATATATATATATATATATATATATATATATATATATAGATATAGATATAGATATGTAACTATACATACACACGCAGAGATATGTATAGTAAGATACATATGTAGTACGTGCACACAATATAGAACAGCAGCTATTTCTACAGTTACCACCTTACCAACTGGAGACTGTATGAGCCACCCATACAAATGACAATCATTACGTGCAACATATACCCACAGAGAAATCAAAGGATATAACACCACACACATGTTTAAATAAATGGGAAAGCTTTATTTGTGGACTATTACAGTTGTATATGCCATGTCATATAGCTGTTTAGACATGGACATCCATATAAACTGAGTAATGCAACTGTGAAATAGGTTTACTAATACAGTAGTCTGGAAAAGTTAATAAATGTTGCTGTCCAGGCCAAGGCCATCAAGTAGTACAATAGTAAAGACAGACTGGGCCACAGGATACCAAACAACAGTAAGTAATGCAGATGTATAGTTCAGCAGCCTCTATCTACACTCTGTAGACAATCCCTATGGGGTAAAGACCTCAGTTGACACAATGGGATGTAACTGTTACATAACAAGTCACAACTGACACCATCACAAGCACACTGACAAACAGAACAGTCTGCATGGCAGGTGGCAGTAGGCGTGCATTTAACCAAGGTGGATTGTATGGTAATGTACATCCATATACCTTAAGGCAGCTCACCCCTGATGGTCTTCGGGACTTTGGGCTTTCAGGATTCTGTAGCGCTCCCATATATATATTTGTATATATAGATATATGTATATATAGATTTATTTATATATAGCTATATATGTATACACATCCTATGTGTACAGATATGCCTAGTTATGTTGGTATATATGTAGATATCAATAACTATATGTGCATACATATCTATTCTGATATACCTACTACGGTCAATATATATGTAGATATCTATATATGTATATGTGCATATGCATCTCTATCTGTATGTGCGTAGACATATATTGGCTCTGTATATGTATATTCCTGGGTGTTTATTTGTATATCTATGTACATATACATATCCATCTATGTATATCAATATGTATATGTGTATGTCTATATAAATATCTGGATAGGTTTATGTACATATATCATCACCATATGTCCTGAACATGGAGTGTAGTCCTACCTCAGCCCCTGTAGTCCCAACTTCATAGTGCAAGGGGATGTCAGGTATGTATAGCAGTTATATTTGTAGAGTATTGCAACTGCAATAGGGATTGTCTTCACAGACATGGTGTGCGTGGCAGGTCACATCTGCTTTTAACATGTGCACCATTGGCTACTGACAGACATCCTAAACACATCATAGTACAGTACCACTGCTAGCACGTAATGCTCCTGTGGACTACAGCAGAGATAATGGCCACACTGTGGACAGTCCAGAGGTATACACATAACCCCTTAGTGCAAGACATGTGGACCAATCCTGACAATGTGGATGTTAACAGCCATATAGATGGGTATAGCACATAACTACTGGTATATATGTGCCCCCATAGGTTATGCATTCACACATCACTGTCTGTCCTGCCACATAATAACCGCTGATACAGAGGTGCCATGACATACCGCCCACTATATAGTGACATACATCTGTACAGCATCCCACTGTTCTGTCTGACATACATGACTGTTATGGTGGCCCGGCAGCAGTACATCTGGCGAGTATCTGGACATTACATCTCACTGGGTAAGTACACTAATCTGCTAGGCATGTAACAAAGCACTGTGCAGGCTACAGGCAGAACGGCTCAACACTGGCCTACACTTCCTATGGGGGAAAACACATGTACCTGCATATGTAGCAGGCTCTACAGACATGCCACAGCACAGAGTAACATACACCTGTGTGAAAGTGCATAACCACAACCGATGTGAACACAGCCACAACCACATATGGCATGCTAGCATATTATGACAGTATATGGACTATCTGTTCAACACCAACCTCATATGTGCCACTCACATACTAACCCTGCATATACCAGGCCACTACACAGTGTGGTCCAATGCCTGTCTGTGGTATGGAATGTGTGCGTGTATGGCCCTACAAACATGTAAACCAATAGGGTAACATACAGTGGAGCAGCATGTAACATCAGATACAACAGGACCAAGAACAATGACATCTACCACAATCTGTACACAGGCCAAGGTACATATTAACAATGCACACACTGCCGACAATCACCATAAGTACACATACCTTAGTACTGTACACACAACCACAGAATGTACAGGTTGTATCATCAAATATAACCCCTACTATACATTACATATGTAGCAGTCTGATATCTCACTGGCTTATCAGATATGATGTCACTAATTATGATGTACAGTACATATGCACCCATTACTGCATGACATATATACAAAGGTTGACAGGGTTGTGGCTGGAAGCACATACACATGGCCAATATTGACATGTTGCTGTGATAACCTCATACATTTTACTGTTGTAACAGGGTTTGATGCACCATATGTTGGACAGTCTGCAGATGGCCCTACAGATGGGTGTTCCATCATAAACATAGCACTGACATGGCAGGTATGAAAACATGTAGGACAGCCATATCCATACATACCCTGTTAAACCAACATTACTCCAAAAGCAGTATAGCAGCACTTACAGTCTGTAGTCAGGTCAGGCACATCCCCCTCCTGTGTGTTGGTCTGTTTCCACAGTGTATGTTGTTAGAGATAAACCCCATTCCATCTGAGATGTTGTTTGCCAAACAACAGATCAAGTTCCTGCTCATAGTGAATGAAAGGCCTAACACCAACACGACGTCCCTAGATATTGGTGTGTGTTTCCATGCAATTGGCTATTGGAATGTTACCACAGCTGTTCCAGATGCAATCAGCTAGAGGAGGGCTGCAATTCTTGCAGAGGACATCAGCTGATCCTGAGCATCACTTAAAATACACATGCTGCTGCTTAAGCAAAGCAGGTGTAAGTCTCCACATCCACCAGAGAGGGAGTGAGAGAGGCAGACAGAGGCACAGAAAAGCCAGGGAGGGTGGGAGAGTAAAACTTAAGCATGTTTGTGTCACACACCTACCAGTACAGGGTACCTAACTCCTGACAACTATGTAGTGCTATCACATGTCCATGCAGTTATTGGATGCACCACATAGGTTACATGTTGGGGAGCCCTCAGAATGTATATGTGATGGTGAGTGACATCTGCAACAGGGATATGGTAGCTGTGTGGTAGGTGTAGTACACATGCCTGTCCGCATGAACAGGTGTCAATGTCAACACAGCCACACTCTCACAGGGACACACACACATTGCCACACTTGGCAGGGCCAGGAATACAGCTCATCACTAGTTGGATTGCAACAACGCAGTACTGTGCAGGCATCACATGCACCACAGGGGTCATACGGACGTTATATGTGCAAAGGGTATGTGGAGGTGTCTGACATCAGACAGCATGCTTTAGTATGCCAATGGGGGTTGTAGTGAGTATGAATGTGGTCATATGCATCATACACCACACACACAGATACAGGTGCCAGTAATGACATGCATTGATGCACTGCTTCATGGGTGTGTTATGGCTGACGGTGCCAGATGGTTATACAAGGCTAGGTGATGTGTATACCTTGGCATCAGGCCACATGACAATGGTCTGCATTGTAGCTCAGGGGTGTAGTGTCTGGAGTTGCCCACACATGTGGGTATTGTATTCACCATCCAGTCAGCTGGGTTACTATTGCTTGTTGCCAATGCTGTGCATTGCTTGCCATGTATGTGTTCCTTAGTCCATGATATGGACAGTGTCTGGGATGTACGATATAAGCAAAAATCCACCAACCGGTATGTATTAAAAATTTATTATAACAAAACGTATTTCGACCACACAAATTTAAAAACAAAATTAACCAGATATATGCAAGCGCTTTCATTTAAAAAGTTTTAAACTTCATCAGACAATCCGTTACACCACATCACTTCCTTTTATAACTTTTCATTGCTTCAAAAAGAAGTCACATGACTCTTAAAACACACACATGCCTAATACTACTATTTAGACAGTTTGAAAAATTCATTAACTTTACCCCATATTTACGTAATACAATGACATTTTTTAAATAAATTACGTAAATTTATATTAAATGGATAGTATATATATAAACAAGAACTATATATATATATATATATATATATATATATATATATATATATATATATATATATATATATATATAAACAAGAACTATATATATATATATATATATATATATATATATATATATATTCTATTATTAAATATTAAATAAAATTGATCTTTATAAATATAATAAATATAATAAATACATATAATAAATATATACCTCAATATACCTCAATAACACTATTCTTAAAAAAAATTTGTATTTTATGGAATGGTATCAACCTTTTTAAAATCCATGAATTTAAATATAAAAATAATAAATTATTAAAATAATATATAAAAAATATATATTATTCTAAAATTGCTTAATAATAAATAAATATTTTATATTCATAAGAAAAGAATCAATCAATATCTAAAAAATCAAATTAACTCATTAATTTTAATATTGGTGCTATTGTAGTTCTTTAATTTATTCCTGGCCGTGTATCAGCTTGTAATTTAATTTGCCATTGGTATTCTTTTTGTTCAAGAATTAAACCCCAAGGGCTTCTATCTTCCATTTCAACATGATCTATAACTGTAAAATAAAACAATTTAGATAAATGGAATATTTAAGTAAAAAAGAACAAAATATTTTAAAGGCTTTACAGAAAGAAAAAAATAGAATTATGAAGCCAGATAAAGGAGGAGGGGCTGTTATTATGAGAAATGAACTGTATAATGAAAAGCTTAATTTAATTTTACAAACTGATACATATGAACAAATATTAAATTAATTAAATTTGGCATATAAAAATATATATACATATAAATGATATGTTTTTAGAAAGACGAATTGATATAGATTTATATAATTATTTGAATATTATAACACCTAGAATTCCTATTTTTTTTGGAAACCCAAAAATGCATAAAAATTTATTTGATCCTCCCATGCATCCATTGGTAGATGGAAGGGATTCTATTACATCAGCATGTGCTAAATATGTCGATTATGAGTTAAAAAAGATTGTTAAAAATGAAAAATATATTTGTAAAGACTCATGGACATTTTTAGAACACATGAATGAAGTAAAATTTAATTAGCAAGATATTTTACTAACTATAGATGTATGTGACCTCTACATGGTAATTCCTCAAAATATAGGTTTAGAATGGGTTAATGAAGTATTAATTGAAGATCGTATTAATCATGATTTAACCAATCTTATTATTGAACTTTTAGAATTAATTTTAAATAATAATTATATTACATTTGATAAAAAATATTATCTACAGAAAAAAGGTATTGCAATGGGTTCACCGTGTGGAGGTACTAATGCAAATTTAGTAATGGCATTTTGGGAGAAAAGATTTATTTTTAATAGTAAGTATCATTTATTTATTAAATCTTATCATCGCTTTCAGGATGATATTTGTCTTATCTGGAATGGTAATCATGATATTTTAAATGAATTTTTAATTTATATAAATGAAACTACCTCATTTTTTAAATTTACATGGAACATAAATAATTATAATATTAATTATTTAGATATAAATTTAATTAAAGATTATGAAAATGAAACTTATGTTTCAGTAATTCATAGAAAAGAATCTTATTCTGATAGTAATACTAATCCATTATAGTAGTGCCCATCCAGAATATCACAAAAAAATCAGTAATAAAAGGTCAGCTAGTTAGAGTGGCGCTTATGGTAACTAATTTTGAACAATTTCAAATAGAATGTAACTTTTTAAGAAGTATGTTTTTAAATAAAAATTACCCATCAGCTCTAATAGATAATTTAATAACAGAAGTAACACAAAAATGATCAAGGGCCATTTTTCACCGATTTTGAAATTGCTGAATATTAATATTACTAATTTAAATAATGATGCTGAAAATATGATAGCAACTACTAATGAAGAGATTATAATAAATACTACATTTAATAAAAATTTTATGTTAGGAGATGAAAAAAAGAAAGAATTCACAAAAGCATTAATAATTACTTATTCGCAAGAACATCAAATGATAAGAGAAATTTTTGTAAATAACTGTGCAATTTTAATGGATGATTTTCAATGTAAAAAATATATAGATAGTTTCCCATAAATTGTATATAGAAAAGGGAAAAGTTTTAAAGAACTGCTAAAATCAAATACCCAAAATAAGAACAATAATAATACAATAAGTGGAATGAAAAAGTGTGGAGCTTGTAATTGGTGCCATAAAATAAAAGTAGGACAATTTTTCTATTTAAAGAATAAAAAATATTAAAAAAAAAGTATAATTGTAAATCAAAAGCTGTAGTATATGCAGCTATGTGTGATTCCTGTCCTATATTTTATATAGAAAAAACAGAGAGAGTTTTATCTCAAAGGATTTATAAACATGAATATTCTATGAAATAAAATAAAGTAAATAATGCTTTAGCTAAACATATTAATGAATATAGTAATCATCAATTTTATTTTACAGTTATAGATCATGTTGAAATGGAAGATAGAAGCCCTTGGGGTTTAATTCTGGAACAAAAAGAATTACAATGGCAAATTAAATTACAAGCTGATACATGGCCAGGAATAAATGAAAGAACTACAATAGCACCAATATTAAAATTAATGGCATTAAACAGAAAGAAAATTAAAGATTAAATGAGTTAATTTGATTTTTTAGATATTAATTGATTCTTTTCTTATGAATATAAAATATTTATTTATTATTAAGACATTTTAGAATAATATATATTTTTATATATTATTTTAATCATTTATTATTTTTATATTTAAATTCATGGATTTTAAAAAGGTTGATACCATTCCATAAAATAAAATGTTTTTTTAAGAATAGTGTTATTGAGGTATATATTTATTATATGTATTTATTATATTTATTATATTTATTATATTTATTATATTTATAAAGATCAATTTTATTTAATATTTAATAATAGAATATAATATATATATAGTTCTTGTTCATATATATCTACACTATCCATTTAATATAAATTTAGATCATTTAATTAAAAAAATTCATTGTATTACATAAATATGGGGTAAAGGTAATGAATTTTTCAAACTGTCTAAATAGTAGTATTAGGCATGCGTGTGTTTTAAGAGTCATGTGACTTCTTTTTGAAGTAATGAAAAGTTATAAAAGGAAGTAATGTGGTGTAACGGATTGTCTGATGAAGTTTAAAACTTTTTAAATGAAAGTGCTTACATATATCTGGTTAATTTTGTTTTTAAATTTGTGTGGTCGAAGTACATTTTGTTATAATAAATTTTTAATACATACTGGTTGGTGGCTTTTCGCTTATATCGTGTTATCAGTTTGTTCATTTGTAAAGTAGTGTCTGGGATGTGCACACCTTCCACATGCATGTACAGTGACATGTGGAACTGTACCTGGTGTGTCTGGCCCATGTTGTGTACACAGATTGTTATCATCAGATGTGCCAGTCCTGACCTCATGTGGCGGGAACTGTTAATGAACAGCAGGTTGACCCTGCACCTATATTGATAGCATGATACCCATATTCCCTGGTGTCAGTGGCATCTGTCCATACAGGGCTTGTGTTTTAGGCATGGTATGTCCTTTGTGGGTCACAATTAATGACACCACAGGTGTTGCAAGTGTCCAGTGGGGAACATGGGGGAGGTGCACTGTCGGCATGTACATGCCTATTGGACTGATTGACAGGGTGCCATACCATCTGTAGCCCACTGCAATCATACCATGGTTACTATCAGTGGGCAATATGCAGGGTACTACCAACATCGTGTCTGTTGCTTAGACAAGTGTGTGTGTGTGTGTGTGTGTGTGTGTGTGTGTGTGTGTGTGTGTGTGTGTGTGTGTGTATGAGACATGGGTTGAGAGTGTTCCCTGGGTAATACAAGGGTTTTTAAGGTTGTTCAGCTGGCAATGATGTCACATTTAGGCATATGGATTTGCACCCCAGCCTCTTGGCTATTTCACATCTTTTATTCCTGTACGGTGGACATTATGATATATACCTGGCCCACCATATAAGAAGTTTGCAAAACCCACTTCACATTGAGTCCAGTTGTTACACACTCAACCACCGCCACACAGGATATGAATGACAAACACACACACACACACACACACACACACACACACACACACACACACACACTCCTGTCATGTCTGGGATTAGAACTCTTATCTAACTAGTATATTACACTACAGCACTATGCAGTTATAGGACATACCATGGAGATTACTGGAGTACTCCTTCCCCAAAGGTGTATATCACAGTGAATGATAGCAGGATTGCTAAAGTAGGGCATTTGAATTGTACTGAGTGTGACTAGCCTAAAATGCATTGTTCCCTACACAGACATAGAAACACACACAAAACATCCACAAGTGCCACGTGTGGGAATAGAACCCCTACCAGAGTTCGATATCATACTACATCATGATGCTGTTATAGGACGCACCACCAGGATTGCTGGAGTGTTCCTTCCCCAAAGGTGTATTTCACAGTGAATGACATCAGCAAGATTGCCAAAGTAAAGCATTTGGATTGTACTGTGTGTGACTAGCATAAAATGCATTGCTCTCTACACACACACACACACACACACACACACACACACACACAATTGCCAAGTCTGGGATTAGAACTCCTACCTAACTATTTTATCACACTACAGCAGTACACAGTTATGGGACGCGGAGATTACTGGGCTACAACCTTGAAACATCAAACAACACACAAAACATCAATTTGTATTTAATTACCAATTAACTCACATTATTTTAAATACACTGGTGTAGCTTGCTCAGTTTTTGACTTGATAAAGCCTGGAATACACCAGGTGAAAGCGCTTGTCTTACTGGTCTGTTTGGATTCCTTTTAAAAATATACAAATAAACTGTTTTTTAGGTACGCTGGTGGATTATTGCTTCAGTCAGTGGTTCCTGACTTTTGTATTACTGGGTTCCGTTTTTTTCAAAGTTTTGGGCTACAACCTTCCCAAAGGTGTATTTTAAGGTGAATGACATCAGCAGCCTTGCCAAAGTATGGGCATTTGAATTATAGGGAGTGTGAGTAGCCTAAAAGGCATTGCTGTCTACAAAGACAGGGACAGGCACACACACAATTGCCAAGTATGGGATTAGAACTTCTACCTAACTATTTTATCATACTACAGCAGTACACAGTTATGGGACGTGCTACGGAGATTACTGAACTACAACCTTCCCAGAGGTGTATTTCTAGTTGGATGACATCAGCAGCCTTGCCAAAGTAGAGCATTTGAATTGTAGAGTGTGACTACCCTTAAAAGCATTGCTCTCTACACACACACACACACACACACACACACACACACACACACACACACACACACACACACACACACAGATGCCATGTCTGGGATTGGAACTCCCATCTAACTGGTTTATCAGACTACAGCAGTATGCAGTTATAGGACATGCCACAGAGATTACTGGACTACAACTTCCCCAAAGGCGTATTTCAGAATGGATGACCTCAGCAGGCTTGTCATAGTAGGGCTATGGGGAGGGCAGTGCATGTGCATGGCTATAACTCATTCATCTAGAGGTTGACACACCAAATGCAGGCACACACAGGGTCATATTTCACAGGTACATGTATACAGCTGCTAGATGACTACTTCCTTGTACAGTCATGTTGCACAGCTAGCACTTGCACCACATAGTCTGTAATGCTGACAGATACTGGTGGCTAGTATGTACAGTGAGTGACATCTGAATCTCATGTGTTTGGGGCCCTTTGGCTGTGTGCTGGGTGGGACAGGCCTGGATGGCTCCTTGTCACAGTCACCCTCTTCCACACATCTATGTACATCTATCTTTGGCTTATTATAGTGTGCTGTCCTTTGATATATGTCTGTATTCCTATCCACTGTGTGTGCAAAGCATGAGTGGTGATACTGAGGAGTGTCTGCACTAAGATCTGCGACTGCCATGTGTTTGCAGACATGGCCTTCATTTGTTTAAGTGTGTGAGCATGCCCAGTATGACCTTTCAGTATGTTGTTGACTGACATTGTCTACATTTCTCTAAGTGGGTGAGCATGCTCGTCTATATTGAATGTGTGGATCGAGTCCAGGTAGTTTGTACTGCAGTGCAGACCTTTGTGTTGTACACCTACAGGTAGCATACTGTTTCTGCAGGGTATTCATCGATCATTTGGCAATATGGGGACAAATGGTACAGGGGATAGTGTGTACTGTAGGTGATTGTGTCTGTGCTGCTTCAGCTGCAGAGATATTCAGACATGTACTGTTGTACACAGTGATGTTTCTGCCCTCATGTACTGTCAGGTGGACATTCTTGCTCCCAGTGATGTCTTGGGGGACAAGGGTGATTGTTGAAGTGTCCAGTATTGTGGGCAGACACCTACGTATTCATGGTAAGTTATGCCATTCTGGAGGGGGAGCTGCAGACACTTGGTGCTGGTTTGTGTATCCAGTTCAGCACCTTGGTATAGTACTGGCAGAGGATCCCATACTTGTACGCCCATCAGCATGACAATATGGGCTTATCTTGCTGTGGCAATGCCTCACAGCTGTACAGATTCACACAGGTCAGCCAGGGGCAGGGGCCATGGGTCAGGACATATACCCTATTGTGGTGTACGGGCAGGTGTGTAGCCACCCATGTATGTGTTTGCAGACAGGGATAGTGTGTGCACACAGCTTGGTGTTGGAACCTGCACATTCCATGCAGCCCATGCTCGCAACCCCCTCTGTTATTCTAACCTCTTTCATACATTATGCATACATTCTCTGATACTTTCCCTAAGGTATCTCCCCATAATAAGTGTGTGTTAGTGTTGGTCCACAGTTCATGCACTGAGACATGGTGGACATGTTACTGTGGTTTGTCCACATGGCCTTGCATATGGCTTATGTGGGGTGTGTTATGTTGTTATTTGGTTGTCCGTGACATAAGATGCATTGGCAGTATGTATGAGACACAGGCCTTTGGTAAATGTGGCAGGTCATTGCATTCTGTCAGTCCTACAGTCCCAGACCACCATACAGTATAGACCCCTGGGGTAACAGGGTAGGTGTGATAGGTGTTCATGCCAATACCTTCTAACAGTCTTGCTCAGGTGGTGTGGATGCTGGCAGGGTGCTACCTACAGCTAGGGACACACCTGCATGAGACACATGCACTGCATGCTGCAGTCTTCCGCTATTGCCATATACAGGTGGGGTCTTACTGTACCCATTCTCCACAGCAGGGATATGACCAGAGAGGTGCCTGTGGGTGGTGTTTGCATGAGCTGGGTACATGTGTGCTATGGACACTACTTGCATCTGACACACAGATATGCATTGGGCATTCCAGTTATGCTTGCATGTACAGGTACATCAGCTGTTCCCAATACATCAGTCCTACCTCCTTTGTGATCTGCAAGTGTTTGGGCAGACAACATCAGTATCCCCCACTACAGACCAAATAATGTGGTGCATACCTGTATGTAGTTTTCCAAGGGTGTGTCCATTTCACAGTGACACAATATATACTGTATGTCTGGGGTTGTTTCCCTTGTGTACTTCTTGTATATGTTGACCAACAGCCATGTCATGTCAGTCTTTCAAGTGTTCAATATTAGAATTTTTGCAAACTGCAGCTCAGACTGGGTGGTCTATGTAGCAACATGTTCTTGCTCTGCCTTCTATATTGGCCAGACTTCTAGGCCTGTAAAATTCAGAATAGGGGAGCATATGAGTGCTATTTTAACTAATGCACTATATAAACATGTTATTGATCACCCATCTGCTGTATTTAAATTTGTTATTATTGATAGGATAACATTACATAGAAATTTCAAAGCAGGCTGGCACAGTAAACTCAACCATATGGAGAACATGTGGATTATCAAATTAGGTGGCCTATTCAGGCCTGGATTAAATGAATCAGAATGATACAATATACACATTATCAGATATAGTTTATTCTATTTTTGTTATAATTATTTTCACTTTTGTATCTTGTTATTGAGAAACTATTATACATCTAGCATTATACATCATGTACATTTACAACCACTTAGCAAGTAATACTTGCATTTTTTAATTTCTATATACATCTTTAATATATTATTTTGAGACAATAGTTATGATATAATTCATTATAGTGGTGGTCATGTTTTACATCATGAATGTTTTCACATATAGCAGTTACTTTAAATAATGTCTTAGATAGATGTTATTTCATTATGCTATGGACTTGGGAATATGGTGTGCATGTCCCTTTAAGTGTTTGACTATATCTACACAGGTGGATATGGCGGGGACTTGTTTTAATTAAGAGATTTTTTGTAGCATTGATAAAGGCTTTTCTAAGCCGAAACCGGTTTGCTTTTGTAATGGCTAAAAACCATTACATTTAGATTTTTTTTGGTTCAGAAATAAAATATTGGCAATCCTCTACGTGCTGGTCCAATTTTGTTGCTCTACAGTCTTTCAGATGGTGACATATTACCACCATACATTTGCAATGGCTTACTGCTACCTTGTGTTATACTGATGGGTATTGTGTATGGCACTGCAGTTGTGAAGACTTGTCCCTGTCAACAGCAGTAGTGGGTAATGGCCACGAGGCTTACCTCAACATGCATACATACCGACCACTCTCACATGATATGGGACACACACCAACCTAACACACACATACCTGCATATTGTGTAGATGCTACAACCTATCCTGCTACCTTGGTCACCTCGGTGCATCTGTGCTCCACTGGTATTAGACCTATACATAAATGTTATTACATTTCTACATAGGGTTGTCGGGGGCACACCTGAGTGTTACAATGTGTACTTCACATTGGGCGGGGGGCGCACCAGTCCATTACTACATAATTAAGTAGGGTTGGGGGGAGCACACCTGACTGTTTCTGCATTCCTACACAGGATGTGGGGGGTACACCTGACTATTTCTACATTTCTACACAGGATTGGGTGGGGCACAACTGACTGTTACTACATTTCTATGTCGGATGGGGGGGGGGCACACCTGACTATTTCTACATTTCTACACAGGATTGGGGGCACACCTGACTGTTACTGCATTTCTATGTAGAATGAGGGGCACACCTGACTATTTCTACATTTCTACACAGGATTGGGGGGCACACCTGACTGTTACTGCATTTCTACGTAGAATGGAGGGCACACCTGACTATTTCTACATTTCTACACAGGACTGGGGGGGAGGCACACCTGACTGTTATTACATTACTATGTAGGATGGGGAGGCACACCTGACACTTGTACACATTTGCTATGACTGTACTGGTATGTCAGGTACTTCATTTTATTCTGTATTCTAACCTATCATGCTGACTAGAGGCATATCAGTGTACTACAGATCTTAGCTTTGATTTACCTACATATTAGTTTCTAACTTCCTACCCTTCAGAACTAACGTCCCACTGCCCGACCTGCTGTGGTCTGTCTGTGTAGGCCTGGGGGGGGGGGGTTACCCATAGGCATCACTCAGAGGCCTTAGCATAGCTTTCGTTTATGTTTGTCTACACCTGTCCTGCTGGCTGTGACTGTTGTTGGGTATGTGAACTCCCCTGACTGGCATATATGAGTCATTTACCTTGTGGGTGTCCCAGTATTGAAGGTGGTGCTGCAGGGCTGCCTATGTCAGATGCACATAGTACACTCCCTACACATGGTTGAGCACAGGTAATGTCATGTTTGGCATCCCTTTTACTGTATGTGAGAGTCAGAGAGAGGTGTTATTCCCTGGGTCCCTTCTGTGTCAGTGTATGTGCTGTGCATTGACTCTTTGCCAAGGCCAGGGCATACTGGGCACGCCTCCTTCTGCCTACTGGGGCAGGCTCAGGTTGTTCCTCCTCCGAGCCACTCTGTGCCTGTGGTGGGGGGCTGTGTGGCCCTGCCCCGTGCTGTTCCTACTGCAGCTGTTTCCACAGTATCATATTGTGTAGCATGGCACATACAATGTCAATTTGGATACATGAAGCTGCTGAGCACTGCAAGGTTCCACCGGATATGTCCAGGCACTGGAACCATGACTTGAGCACATGCTCTACTATAATTCTGGTCTGTGCGTGTGCCTCATTATGGAGTTCTTGTTCGTGTGTATGTGCATTTCTGATGGGTGACAGCCATGGCTCTAGTGGGTATGCAGCATCCCCCACTAGGTGACCGTGAGGAATGTCTCCACTGGAAAATCTCTGGTACAGCTGCATCACATGCCAGATGTGGGAATGCGCGATAGCTTTCAGGGCAGCCAGCACATACATTCATTATTATGCCCTGGGCATCACACACGACCTGGCAGTTGATGGAGGGGAAGCCCTTGCTGATGATGTAGACCCTACCCCGCTCACTGGGTGGTGCTTTGATGTATATGTGTGCGCAGTCAATAGCACCCACTATCTCAGGGTATTCTGCTATTTGGTGGAACATTTGCATATTGCTGGTCAATGCCTCACGGGTGTTGGGGAAATATATGTGCTCAACGACATATGCTGACATGGCATCCAGTAACTGGTGGAGTACTCTGGATGCTGATGCCTGTAAGATCCCCATCATATCCCCATTTGGCCTTTGGAAGGTACCTGTAGCTAGTATTCTTAGGCCTACACATACCTTGGTATCCACTGGGATGGGTTCCCCTCTTTTAGTTCTGTGTGTCAGGCGTGGCCAGCAGAGCTCAACAATTTGCTGTAGGAGGTCCCTGTTCACCCTATAGCGCTCCACTATCTCCAGCTCATGTAGCCCCTGGTAGGTTACCCTTGGTATGTACACTCTTCTCTGTTTTCTCATTGTGGATTGGTCAATAGCATTCACATCCTCACCACCCTCAGCCTCTTCCACAAGTTGTTGTATGATAGCTATTGCAGCCCCTATCATTTTGTTGTTTTGATTGTTAAAAGTTCCCCGCTTGTATACACCAGTGGTGTAGAGTGTGGGAATAACCAGATGGGAAGGTGTTTGCATAGTTTATGGTAGTGTTCTGGGCTGGACTGGTCTGCTGCCTGTGTAACGGGCTGATTCTGATACATTTCACCTGCCAGCTGTGCTAGTTCACCTAAATTACCTTCCTACTGCTGAATTCCCTTCCCATTGCCTTCCTGTTTAAGCCGAGGGGTGCGCCGCACAAACATAGTGCTCAAATGTGCACATTGCTGCTATTTCCTGGTTTAACTTTTTTTAAAACCTTTAAAACCCAGTGCACAGTGCGCACACCCACTTAGGCAATGTAAAGAGTGCTAGGAAGACTCAGACACACTCCCTTGCTTAGCTGTGCTGAGCTAGGAGCAAACTTGAGCCACAGGGCTCCAATCCGCTTACAGTATACCTGACACCCCCTCCCCATCATATCAGCTAACTCCTAGGCTTGCACCAAGCTATTCCTACTCTTACACTGTTGGGACCTGACTAGCATGCTGGGGAAAACTGAGATTCACTATCATTCCCCTCATTTGCATAGGACTGCCCGCATAGTTACATGTCTCACACTAAGCCTCCCCCCTTAGCAACCACTACTCACTGGCCATGTTGTCTTCTGTCTGCCATTGACTTTCATGGCAGAATAGTGATTTTAGTTAGAATGCTTATTTTAAGTCTGTTTTATTATTTCCCCCTGATCCCATTTGCAAGCTGCTGCCCTACGCTTAAACAGACAAGATCGCCTAAAAAAATAAAAGTTGATTTTTAATTTTTTTTTAATTGTTTGCAATGCTAGTGGCCTTATACTTGGCCATTGGCATGCTTCCTGACTGATATGCAGCCTTTATTTGCAGCCTTTATTTGCAGCTGTCACAACTCCATTTTGGATTTTGAAGAAATGTACTCGGTGAATAACGGAGTACATTTCTGCAGATTACACTAGTCCTGCATGGCCGGTTTCAAGCTTCCTGGATCGCAAATTCACCTCATTTGCATGGATTTCTCCTGCAAATGGGGCGATTTGCATACAGGGGCTTAGTCCATGCAGGACTAGTGCACGAGCGCTCATGCACACCATGCAGGCAGTTCCTGGATCGCACGGCAGACATATTGCCTGCTAGATCTCCTGCACTAACCCTGCATGCTGTGCAAGGCATGCAGAATTCGGGGGACAATGAAAATTGTATAATATGTTGGAGCTTTTCTCCCCGGGCCTCTGCTGCAAAAGGGCTCTTCAGCTCAGTCGGACAATCCCGGTCAACAAATGTGAAATAAATAAAATAAATAAGATCCCCATCTTGCTCCTCCCATTTTATCATTGTTAATAATAAGAATGTGAAAAGAAAAAGTGAACACATTCTAGGGGTACAAATTATCTCATTATCAGTATAATGAGTTAGCAGCCAACTGTGTAAAAAACCTAGTTTAATACTTTACATCTTAGCTTACTTTTTCAGTTGCTACAGTATAGTGTGCTACTCTGAGTATCTCACATAAGCAGGCCAACTCAGGTTTCATATGAAAAAGTATTAAGAAATGCCATGTTGGTGTACTAACAGAAAATACAAAGACATTGGATCATGGATGTGATATAATACCTCTTACTGGATCAACACAGATTTTGCAATTATATAAGCTTTTGGGGCTAGCATGAGCCCTTCATTGGGAGCCTTCTGTGTCCAAAAGACTTTGCTGTGTTACAAAGAAAATAAACTTTAAACTTTCTAGAAAGTACACTATTGTTCCAGTTGGTACAAAAGTCTAGTTTCAATTCATTAGCAAAATCTTAATGGAAGAATAAAACACACAATTAAGTATA